>NC_041397.2:98720809-98873573 GCF_900747795.2 Erpetoichthys calabaricus | reverse complement strand
CAGATATTATAGACATACATAGATAGATATATACAATATAATATATACATATAATATATAATAGATACTAATATACATAGATATAAGATATATACATATATAGATATATACATATATATATATATACAATATAATATATATACATATATATATATATAATACATATATTATATAATACATACATATATAATATACATACATATATATACATATACATACATATAATACATATACATATATATATATATATATATACATACATATATATACATACATTATATACATACATATATACATATATTACATACATATATACATATTATACATATATACATACATACATATATACATATATATATATATTATATACATACATATATATACATACAATATATACATACATATATACATATATATACATACATATATACATATATATACATACATTATACATATATATACATATATACATACATATATACATATATATATATACATACATATATATGTATATATGTAATATAATATATATATACATACATATTATACATACATATATATATATGTATATATATATATATATATATACATACATATATATACATACATATATATATATGTATATATATATATATATATATATACATACATATATATACATACATATATATATATGTATATATATATATATATATATATACATACATATATATACATACATATATATATATATATATATATATTATATATATATATATATATATATATATATATATATATATATATACACATATATATATCCCTGGGTTGGCATCACTGTTCAACAGTAGACAACAGAGATGGAAGTCTGTAGGAATGAGCATCCAAAATTAATGACACGTCTGACTTGAAAGCATTATTTGTGTATTACACCAGGTTCTTTACAATACATTTGGTTGAAATGTCACCTTTTTCTGGGTCAAGAATATAAGATTACTGCTGTTCTAAAGGTCATATACGCTATTGAGTTAATATCGTGTAGAATACAGAGCATATGTGCAAAGGAGAGAGGAAAAAGTTTTTTACCTTACGAAATAATCATTTCTAATCAACATCAGGTGCTGCAGTATTGACAGAAAATATCCTTCAGCTTCTGTATCCTTTACCATATTCAGCACCATATTAAATACATCTTGAATATCAGTAAATTAAAGTTAAGGATGTACAACTTTAAAATGCAATACAGAAAAAAAACAGTCTAAATATATCAAACTAAAAACATTGTGCATGCATTGCAGGTCTTATAATAAAATGAATCTCGGAAAGAAGCACACAGGAAAAAAACGCTCAGGAAATAACTGCACAGAAAAAAGCACACAGTCATATAAGCGCAGGGAAATAACCGCACACAGAAAAATGCGCACACGGAAAAAACCACACACTGGAAAAACCGCACGTGGAAGAATATGCATACGGTAAAGTGCAAACGCGGAAAAAAGCACTCGGCTGTCACATATAGCTATTACAAATATGAAATATACTCCACCTATACTGCTAGACATTTTTTATTATAATAAAACAATGACTGGTTTGCTCTTGTACAATGTCTCTGTTCTTCGTTTTCATTAAGGAATGGTACTTTGTTGATCGATTCTCACGGCACCTCCAAGTATCTATTCAATTTGTTGTGCGAAAACGCAGATATTCAAATCCCTTGTAACCGAGAATTTGCTTGCCTTTCTGAGTAGTCGAAAACTCCATCTCACTTATTCAAAAAAAAAAAAAATGTCGACTTGCCTTGCTCAAAAGTTAGAGAAGATTAAAGAAAACTCTTAACTGTGTGGCCTATTTATAGGATGACCTTTACTTACTTGCCGTAATCAAATCTTTAAAACCCTAATTTGCCTACCTGTGGAATAAGAAGGTATAATATAAATTCTGAAAACTATTGTAAAGAATAATAATTTCCTAGAAATGGTAATTTAAGCACAACAATGACAGTAATAAAAGGATTAATGACTATTTTTTTTTATGGACCATCCAACAGCCCAATACCCCAATTAGCACAAATGAAAACATACAAGCTTATAAATACGTTTAGTGAACAATTATACAATTTCGTTTATTGCGATGTATAATATAACATTTTTTTCTTCTTTGCATATATGCCTTTGCCGTATGCGCATTTTTCCATGTGCGCATTTATCCACGTGCGTTTTTTTCCCATGTGCGCATTTTTCCATGTGCAGTTATTTCCCGTGTGCTTATATGACTGTGCACTTTTTTCTGTGAGCTTTTTTCCAGTCGCCTCATAAAATACAGTATATTACAGTAATGTTCTTATTTCAGTTTACTTCATTACCTACTGTATGCTTCTTCAGCAAGACACTTTTTCTTAAAGTCCACACTGACATGGAGGTCATGCAATAAAATGCCTTAAAGCAACAACTTGAAACCAAATACTCTAAACAATTTCTAAATAACAAGTCTATATTTTTGTCTCCGATTGATATGTCACATGTGTTTGTAGTTTACAACTTTAAATACTTCATTTTTATTAATAAAAATGTGGTATTACTAAAAATAATCATAAAGTACAGAAAAACATTTATATATTAACACATAAGTAATTATTTGTAAAAACATTAATGGATGACAACAACAAAAGCTAGAAAGGATATTCCAGTTCAGATTTAATATCTTCAAGACGATGTGAGAACTCAATCATGTCTTCCTCTTTGTGCTCTTCAAACACTTTAAGCTGAATGTCTAATGCCTCATTTTTAATGGTATTCAGATGCTGAAAATGACATAAATAAAGAACACAAAACATTAAGATAAATGTTCTCCACATGTTAAACATCTTGCTTGAAATTAAAGAAAATTACAAAAGTAATTACTACAAATATCAGCAACAATTTCTTCTTAAATGAATCAAGGTAAATTTAAAGTTTTCAGGAATAAAAAAATGATTCCTATAGGAATACTCATTAAATATGAATACAGAAAGAGAGTCTACAGGATACATACTGGCAATATTTCTTTCAGTCCACAGCGCATAAATTCATTTCTGATGTGAAGTCGAAAGTCCAAGTCATCAGGAGAAGTAACAAGAGCATTGATGAGCTGCATACAAGCTACCTATAATAGAGAATATTCATAAAACAGACCTGAGGCAAGCTTATCATTTTCATAATATACTGTTCATGTACAAGTTATATTTATTATACTGTATATTTACCATATAACACATGCAGAATGACAATAATGTAATTCATATAAGCATGCTCATCCCTGATGACTCTGCTCTCCAAATGATTGAAGAACTATGCTGGACTTGAACCTCATCACTCTTGAATGTACTCTTAACCTTCCAGGATGATAGTAGTTATGATGTATTTATTTCTGTTAAGTTGCTCAAAGTTCCCTACACTGGTCCTATTTCTGTACAAAAAGCAAAGTCTAGCCACTTAAACACTTCAAAATTTCATCAATATTTTTTGACATTCTGCTCATACACCAATGATTCCTCACTTTATAAAAAGAAACACGTAGCTGCAAAACACCCATCAACGACTGTTAATCTCACTGCCTGTCTCAGTGATATCAGTCTATCAGTATGTGGGGTAGTTTAGCAGCTCAATATTGACCAAGCACGTTATTATTTTATGTATAAACATTTTTCCTTAGTTTTATCAACTCTGAAACTCTTAAGTTTGAATTCATATTGGATGATAATTTCAAGTTTTTATTGTAGACAGCTGCTTTTTATTTATTTTTTCTTCTTTTTTTAATAATTAATTTTATTGTAATCATTCATACAAATCAATCAATTTTTACAAATAATAGGACTGAAAAAAAAAACAAGTTGACCACCACCCCTGAGAGAAAAAGCATGGCCAACAGATTAAAACTTAAGGCTTGTAGACATACCTAAATTGATGAGTTTAATAGACCAGTAGAGATGAATGGAGAGGAAAAAGAGATGCGGAGATAACAGCTGCTTTTTAATCACATTTTCTGAATTCTTAGGAGAAATGCATTAATTCATATGGTCAAAATATGCAAAATGCATGCACTTTTTGCTAAAATATTATTAATGCTTATTTCAAGTAAATTCTGTGTACAAGATACACAGGAAAGGCATGTTCCTGTAATTCTGTGCTTTTTAATTGAGATCCACCTCTCACTCTTATTCATTGGTCAAGAAACTTGTCGAATGGATAACGGAAATGTGGATCATGCAACACAAGTTAAGTGACAATTTTTTACATTGTTTGCTGAAGTCCAGCGTTTTCTATTTGTTCACGTTTAACTAGAACCTTTTTTATGCACTTTCACCACAAAAAAACATGAAAGTAAACATTTTTTCGCGGCCACAACTCCAAATTACATGGAGTAAGTAACATTTAAAAAAATAATTTTGGTGGAGCAGTCATTTAAGGAACAGGTGGCAAAAACTTATTTAGCTGTGTGGCTGTTTTTCTATTAAATTGTCTTCCTAGGTTTGTCAATAAAGATCAAACCACTAAAAAGCAAATGTTTGCATCTTGGATTTTATATCATCATTGTCTTTGCAAATGTAATTTTTACACTCACCCACCTTGAACTAATGATGAATCAACTGTTCTAAGAACAGCAAAAGAAAAAACTATTTGGAATTTAGCACAAGTTTGTTTCCTTGGATATTGATAAACTTGTCCCCAATTCCTAAGTGAAACAATTTTTAAAAGTTGCCACTTTACCCACTTGCCTCTGCAGTCTGCTAAAGAATCTTATGAACCTTTGTGAGCAGAAAGTCTTCTGAGATTCTGTCTTGAGTACCGTTCCCCTTAATTTTCACCAATGTCCTAAAGTAAACGATTAATTTCTAATGAGAGAATTTGGAGGTTCAACTTTATCAGTGTCTTTCTGAAGTTGTGAATTAGGTTCCCAGGTAGGTCTCTATGTTCAAAAGTAGAGAGGTTTAATTCTTTTAGATATACAGTGCAGAATGCAGCTGCTAGAATCCTAACCAGGAAAAGAAAATCCGAGCACATTTCTCCAGTTTTGATGTCACTACACTGGTTACCTGTGTCATTCAGGATTGACTTTAAAATTCTGCTTATGGTTTATAAAGCCTTAAATAATCTCGCCCCATCTTATATATCGGAATGTCTGACACCTTATATTCCAAATCATAACCTCAGATCCTCAAATGAGTGTCTCCTTAGAATTCCAAGAGCAAAACTTAAAAGAAGTGGTGAGGCGGCCTTCTGCTGTTATGCACCTAAAATCTGGAATAGCCTGCCAATAGGAATTCGCCAGGCTAATACAGTGGAGCACTTTAAAAAACTGCTGAAAACACATTACTGTAACATGGCCTTCTCATAACTTCCCTGTAATTTAATCCTGATACTCTGTATATCCAATTCATTATAATAACTATTCATGGTGGCTCTAAAATCTGTACTAACCCTTACTCTCTCTTCTGTTTCCTTTTCCTTTAACCACCACCATCTACTCAAAGCACCGTGATGTTCCAACAGTGATGGATTAAAAGCCAGAAGTCTGCATGACCATCATCATAAAGTCCTTCCGTGAGAACCCTAAAAACAAAGAGGACTATTTCATTTATGTTAGGTTGAATGCCCAGAGGGGACTGGGCAGTCTCGTGGCCTGGAACCCCTGCAGATTTTATTTTTTTCTCCAGCCGTCTGGAGTTTTTTTTTTGTTTTTTCTGTCCCCCATGGCCATCGGACCTTACTCTTTTCTATGTTAATTAATGTTGTCTTATTTTAATTTCTTATTTTGTCTTTTATTTTTCTTTTCTTCATTATGTAAAGCACTTTGAGCTACTTTTTGTATGAAAATGTGCTATATAAATAAATGTTGTTGTTGTACAGTAGTAATGCCCATGCACTTGGATGATCATTCTTGCACAGACTGTTGCAGTCTCTTAATTGTAATTAACTAGTATGTATTTTCATTTGTTTTTTTTTTTTTTTTTAAATATTTTTATTTTATTAATTTTCATTGTAATCATTCCATACAAACAGATCAATTTATAACCCAACAAATTTGAAGACTAATCAAACCCCACCCCTGAGAAGGAGAGCTTAGCTAAAGGAAAATTGCTTTAGGCTTTTTAATAAGGCAACATTAAACAAAGGAAAGGGAGAAGTAAATATCTATGTAAATAAGAGATGGAGAAGGGAGTTAAATGCAATAATAGTTATTTCTCTTATTCTAAAATAATATTGATTAAATCCTGCCATGTTTTGAAAAAATGTTGTACAGATCCTCTAACTGAAAATTTGATTTTTTCCAATTTCAAATAATATAAAACATCGGTTTCCCACTAACTTATAAGAGGAGAATTAGGATTCTTCCAATTTAACAAAATAAGTCTGCGTGCCAAAAGTGTAGTGAATGCAATCACAGTTTGCTTGTCCTTCTCCAATTCAAGTCCATCTGGAAGAACACCGAACACAGCTGTTAATGGGTTAGGAGGGATTGTGATACCAAGGCTGTCTGAGAGGCACTTAAAAATTTTTGTCCAAAATGATGTTAGTTTAGTGCAGGCCCAAAACATGTGACCCAGTGAGGCAGGAGCTTGGTTGCAGCGCTCGCAGGTTGGATCCTGCCCTGGAAAACATTTTGGACAGTTTTAAGCGAGATAGATGGGCTCGATATATAATTTTTAGTTGAATAATTCTATGCTTTGCGCATATAGAACTCGAGTGAATTCTCTGCTTTGCTACCTTCCATTCCTTTTCTGATATATTGATTAAGAGATCTTCTTCCCAATGTCCTCTTGGATCTTTGAAAGGTAGGGACTCTAATAAGATTTTATATATTGCGGAAATAGTGTTTGTTTCCTCGAAATTGAGCAGTATTTTTTTCCAGCATTGTGGAGGGTGCAAGGTGGGGGAAATCGGGCAATTTCTGTTTAATAAAATTTCTAATTTGAAGATAGTAAAAGAAATGTGTAGCTGGGAGGTTGAATTTTGAACGTAATTGTTCAAAAGATGTAAATATGTTGTCTACTGTATATAAAGATCTCTGAGCATGTTAATCCCAAAACTTTTCCAGGTATTAAAAACTGGATATACTTGCGAAGGTTGAAAGAGGTGGTTCTCTTGCAGAGGTGCCACTGATAAAAGATTTTCCATCTTAAAATGCTTCCTAATTTGGTTCCATATTCTGAGTGAGTAAAGCACAATTGGGTTATTAGTATATTTGCGATAACTTTAATTTATTAGAGAGCAGAGCAGGGAATATAAAGAAGTACTACAGGATTTTACTTCTATTGCGGACCAAGCCTGTGTATGTTCATTTATTTGTGTCCAAGTTTTTATGGCTTGTATGTTTGCTGCCCAGTAATAAAACTGAAAATTAGGTAAAGCCATGCCACCTTCTGCCTGAGGTCTTTGTAGGGTCGCTCTTCGGATACGTGTGTGTTTTGAGTTCCAAATGAATGAGGTTATTATTGAATCTAACTGTTGTGGTGGATTGCCGGCTTCTTTCTCCGGCCCTCACCCCCAGGCTGCCAGGAGGAGCTCTCCCAGCAGCGTGGACATGCCCAGAGTTCCAGCAGGGCCTCATGGACTATGTAGTTTTTATACACAGCCCTGCTGGATACCTTGGGGGCCACCAGGCGTCACTGTAGGGGGGCTCATAGGCTCGCATGTGCCCTATAACCCGGGAGTACGTCACGGTCACGTGACAGGAAGAAACGATGTGCTCCCGGGTTGAAGAAAAGGACTGTTTACCCTGACCCGGAAGGGATAAGGAACTGTGGATGGATTGGACAAGAACACCTCCGGGTCAGGGTGTATAAAAGGACGATGGGAAATCCGAGACGTTGAGCTGAGCTGGCAGGAAGGGTGGCAAAGTGTCTGGGAGTGTGGAGGATTATTGTTTATTGATTACTGTTATTATTATTATTGAGTATTGTGGAGAGGAGGGTGCTTTGTGCACTTATTTATATTAATAAATATTATATTTGGACTTTTACCTGGTGTCTGACGTCTAGTCTGAGGGTTCAAGGGGTCACGGAGACCTCAAACTATCACACTGTTTAAAAAACGATTTATTGATATATATTGGAATGTTTTGAAATAAAAAGAGAAGTTTAGGAAGGATATTCATCTTAACAATGTTAATTCTTCCGGCTAGAGTGAGATGAAGGGTTGACCATCTATGCAAGTCTTGCTTAATTTTTTCCATACAGACGCCAAAATTTTGTTGATAAATACCTTTGTGTTTACTTGTGATATTTACCCCTAGGTATTTTAAACTGATCTGCTATGGTAAAAGGGTAGGGTGTCTAATCTAATATTATATGCTTGTGAATTCACTGGAAAGAGTACACTTTTATTCAGATTAATTCTAAGACCAGATATCTTTTGAAATTCTGTTAGTGCTGTTAAAACAGCGGGGACAGTGTTTTCTGGGTCTGGTATATATAAGACCATATCATCTGCATATAGAGAAATTTTCTGTTCCAGTCCTTCTCTGACAATCCCCTTTATCTGATAAGAATTTCGGCAGTGAACCGCCAGTGGTTCAATAGCGATTGCAAACAACAGTGGCGACAAGGGACATCCTTGTCTGGTACCACGTTCTAGTTTAAAGTAGTCTGAGCAAATGTTATTAATACAAACTGAAGCTTCTGGATTGGTATACAGTAGTTTGATCCAAGCACAAATATTCGGGCCAAACCCAAATTTCTCCAATGCAGTGAAAAGGTAATTCCATTCGATCATGTCAAATGCCTTTTCTGCGTCTAATGATAGTAATATCTCTGGGGTGTTTGATTTTGCTGGTGAATATATAACATTAAACAAGCATTGGAGATTTGAAGATAGGTGTCGGCCTTTAATAATCCAGTTTGATCTTGTGATATTACCGAGGGCAGCACTTTCTCCATCCTTCTAGCTAGGATTTTTGAGAGTATCTTAACATCATTATTCAGGAGTGAAATTGGTCTATATGATGCACATTGTAACAAGTCCTTATTTTGTTTAGGAAAGACAGTGATTAATGCTTGTCGAAATGTTTGAGGTAGAATTTGGTTGCTTCTAGCTTCTGTAAATGTTGCCAATAAGAGTGGAGCTAGCTGGGTGGAGAATTTCTTATAAAATTCTACGGGGTAACCATCAGGGCCTGATGATTTCCCGCTTTATAGTGACTTTATAGCGTCTAGTAATTCTGTTAGCGTTAGAGGTTTATCCAGTTCCTCAGCACTTAAAGCATCTATTTGTGGTATTGTGAATTATCCAGAAATGCATTAGATTGTGTGTTGTCTTCTTTGGACTCAGTGGAATATAAAGACTTATAGTAATCTCTAAATGTGTGCATTATTTTATTATGGTCGATGATTTCTTCTCCATTCTTGTTGGTGATTACTGGTATTGCATTGTGAACTTCTTGTTTATGAATTTGTTGAGCTAAAAGCTTATTAGCTTTTTCTCCGTGTTCATAGTAATGCTGTCTCGACTTATAAAATAAGTTGTTCAGTTTCTTTAGTTGTTAAGATGTTAAGTTCTGTATGTAGGGCCTGCCTTTTCCTGTGGAGAACTTCATTTGGACGCCTGGCTTGTTCTTCATCTATTCTAGTAATTTCATTTCTTAGCTCTGACACTTTCTTGGTTTCTAATTTAGTTCTGTGGGAGAGATATGAAATAATCTGTCCTCTTAAGAAGGCCTTTAGAGTTTCCCAGAGTGTTCCTGCAGAGACCTCTGTGGACGTGTTTGTCTCTAGGAAGAAGCTGATTTGTTTGGATATAAATTCTGTGCAGTTCTCGTCTGCCAATAAAAGAGGTTTAAGACGCCATCTGCGAGGTGAGTGTGAAGGGCTTATTGATTTTAGCTCCAAGACTAGAGGGGCATGGTCAGAGATAACAATTGTGTCATATTTGCATGATTTAATTGTAGGCAGGAAATTATTATCTATAAAAAAATAATCAATTCTTGAGTAGCTATAATGCACTGGTGAGTAGAACGAATATGTTCTTGAGTTTGGGTTAAGAAACCTCCAGGGGTCTGATAAGTTGTGATCATTCAAAAACTGTGTAATTATCTTTGCAGTATTAGATGTCGTCCCCCCTGTCACAGGAGTCCTATCTAAGAGTGGATTTAAAACACAATTAAAGTCCCCAGCCATTATAATTTTATGAGTGTTCACATTGGGAATGGATGCAAATAGATTTTGCATGAATTCCTTATCATCAACATTGGGTGCATAAACATTTATCAAAATCATTTTACTGTTATATAAGTTGCCCATGACCATCACATACAGTATCTCCCTTCAGGGTCCGACACTACCTCTGATGCTACAAATGGAACTGTTCTATGTATGAGATTCCCACCCCTCTAGTTTTTCTTTATAAAGCTAGAATGGAACATTTGGCCAGTCCAGTCTTTTTGTAATCTGAACTGATCCTTGGTTAGTAAGTGGGTCTCCTGTAGAAATACTATTTTAGCGTTTACGCCTGTTAGGTGAGAGCATACTTTCTTTCTCTTTAATTCGTGATTCAGGCCTTTAAACATTCCAGCTCACAAAGTTAACTGTCCCATCGTGGAGACATTGATTCTGAGTTTTTAATGTCATTTATAGTTTTAATTGGTAATATGGCAGTTTTTAATCTTAGTTTCAAGATTCCCCATGAGTTATTGCATTTTAGCCTATTGTTGCATTGATATTTATAATTATAAGAATTACAAGAATAGATTAGATATAACCTGCTCTCCTTCTCTCACCCCTTTATCCCCACACCCCCACTTTTGTAAAATGATATTTGAATAAACTTTCCTGTAATTTATCATGTATTTAAATGATCCTGCATTCCACTTTCATAAAATGTGCCTTTGAATTGTATTCTTATGTGCTTTTAAGGAAACTTGTTAAAACTGTGCTCTATGAAAGATGCAACAAAAAGGAAATGAGGACTGAATTGGAAATACAGTTCAAATTTTATCAAATGCCTAACTAGGATTTAAATATATTTTAGTCATAACAAAGAATCAAAGAGTACACTGTGTGAGACAACAGACACTACAGGGATTAGTTGCGAGTCTGTTCAATTTACCTTTTATTAACAGTCAACCGTTAGAAAGATTTGTGAAAGCCGATTTCGCAAAACGTTGACTTAATGAAATAAAATATCACCCCACTTAATGTTTTTACAAAAATAAACCTTACAGAAAGAATGCACTTTTCAAGAATAGCTGCAGCAGGTAACCCACCTTAAAACACCACATCCTACACCAAGTAATACAAAGATGAAATCACTGTTAACATGAAAAATGACAGAACCAAGAACAATAACCTAAAAAAACTATTTTGAGACTCAATCATCTTTTATACGAGTTATGAAGAGAGGATTTTTTTTTTCTCCACCCAGCATAGAAACCTAAATATGAAAGTTTTCACAATTAACTAATTTGAAATAGTTTCAGTATATTTTGTAAATTAGACAAATTAAGAAGCTACATCATCATTTCCCATCTAGATTTGTGACTTTAGCGTTGGTAGGACAGATGGGCTTGTGTGCCATACATATTCTTATGGAGTTACTCAAAGTAAAGTGATCTATGGGGAAGGGACAAAAAAATTAGAACAATCCACAATTTGACCTTCATGTATGTTCTAATTAAATATTTTGCTGTTGTTAGTGACTATATTTATTATCAAGCAATGTGCAGACTGTCAGTGATTAATCAAGGCATCATTAAAAATGGAAACAAATTTCCATATTCCAAACTTTTCTTTGAATGTTCTTTGTTTCTACAGCTTGCCAAACATCCACTGCATAGCTTTTTACTTTTCAGATCCATGTAAAATGATTTAGTTGTAACTTATTTTGATTCAGTTTAGGCCTTCTTTACGTTTTCACAAAATTACTGTACAGTGATCCCTCGCTATACCGTGCTTCGCCTTTCGCGGCTTCACTCCATCGCGGATTTTATATGTAAGCATATTTAAATATATATCACGAATTTTTCGCTGCTTCGCAGGTTTCTGCAGACAACGGGTCTTTTAATTTCTGGTACATGCTTCCTCAGTTGGTTTGCCCAGTTGATTTCATACAAGGGACGCTATTGGCAGATGGCTGAGAAGCTACCCAGCTTACTTTTCTCTCTCTCTCTCGCGCTGACTTTTTCTGATCCTGACGTAGGGGGATTGAGCAGGGGGGCTGTTCGCACACCTAGACGATACGGACGCTCGTCTGAAAATGCTGAAAGATTATCTTCACGTTAGCTACCTTCTGTGCAGCTGCTTCGTGAAGTGACATGCTGCCCGGTGCTTCGCATACTTAAAAGCACGAAGGGCACGTATTGATTTTTTTATCTGTCTCTCTCTCTCTGTCTGCTCCTGACGGAGGGGGGTGTGAGCTGCCACCTTCAACAGCTTTGTGCCGCGGTGCTTCGCATACTTAAAAGCCAAACAGCCCTATTGATTTGTTTGCTCCTTTGAAGAGGAAGATAGGTTTGCATTCTTTTAATTGTGAGACAGAACTGTCATCTCTGTCTTGTCATGGAGCACAGTTTAAACTTTTGAAAAAGAGACAAATGTTTGTTTGCAGTGTTTGAATAACGTTCCTGTCTCTCTACAACCTCCTGTGTTTCTGCGCAAATCTGTGACCCACGCATGACAATATAAAAATAACCATATAAACATATGGTTTCTACTTCGCGGATTTTCTTATTTCGCGGGTGGCTCTGGAACGCAACCCCCGTGATGGAGGAGGGATTACTGTACATCTATTTGTTGTGAACTAGAGAGCCCTAAAGCATAAAGTTCCAAACAATGACTTAAAATACCCACTACCATTAACCCTAACTACTGACAAACAAGTCTGAATAACAAACCCAAAATATGAAGTCAAAAACACAGAATAATGTAAACAATCCAGTCATTCAGAAAAAATCCAAAGCAATAAACACAGGAGAACTCAGTTAAGTCAAGACAAGACCATTCAATGTGGCAAAAAACTCTGCAAAGAAATTATGTTCTCTCTTTTTCTAATACATGATTTTCGTGAATAAGATATTAAGACATGGCTGAAACATGGAAGGCACACAGCTCTGGAGAGCTGCATTTCCGCTGTTTTCCTACAATGTCGTCGTCTTGGTGTCAACAGACTGTGACCTTTGGTGTGCACAGAAACACACCGGGTAAGGGATGAGTAGCTGCTCCAAGTGAACAAGCTTAAGTACTTTGAGACTGTCTTCACGAGTAAGGGAAGATGCAACTGTGAGACACAACAAGAAATAAGTGGAAAAACAGTTTTACTAATGTGCTATTTTACCGTGTTGATGAAACAGTAACTATACTCACAGACAAGGCACTTAACTATTTCAGGGCTAATTATTTTTTCCTTTTCTCCCAGGTCTGAATATTTTTCCCAAAAAGCATACAAAGCAAGAGCTATATGCATTTAACATTAAACGGTAGCTTTGCAGGATCGGCTGTCACACGGCTTACATACTTACTACATACCTGTTTGTCTAACCATCATTTATATTCTGAAAGGCACTTTCTGGAAAAAACAGCTACCTGCCTTTCTTTTTTGATTACCACATCACTTGCATCAAAATTGGAGTTTGACAAGTCAGAGTCTGATTCAGCAATAATACACACAAAAAAATCAATAATGGCCACTGTGTATTTTGCTTTGCCTATATGCTTTGCTCTCTTGCCTGACGTCAATGCCATTCTAGACATCATTTACTCTGTGCTCCTCACACACACTGGGATTCAATGTCAAGTCAATGAATCTAAAGAGGGTCTGCCCGTAACATGATGGTGAGTTTTGCCGACGTCTGCAGCTGATTATTACCCCTCTGTCCCTGGATGTCAACTAAAGTCAACATTTAACCTGAACTCCCTGCTATCGACAGAAGTTGACATCCACCCTAAAAGAGTTAATATACTGGTCAGTTTACATCCCCATTCTCATCTGTGGTCACAAGGCCTAGGTATTGATTGACAGAATTAGATCACAAGAACCACGACTTTTGGATGTGGCTAAAAAATGCCTTTTAAATGCCTATTTTTATAGTTTAAACTCTAAATACAGTATGCCCCCAAAGCACTTTAATTTTGTTGCAAACTCAGCTTAATATATTAATTCATTAATACATTACCTAAAAAATTACCTTAATACATTACCTAAAAACAGAATGTAAAGGTAAACCCATATACTGTACAGTACTGTACTGCTATGTCTCCCGCGGTGCTAGAATGTAAAATACCGATGTTACCGCTATACATACTGTAACTCAAGGAAGCACGTTTTCTTTGGTATGCGCTGTCGTTTTCTTTGTTATACGTAAATACATAATAATTTCATTTAATTAATATACAGTAAAATGTATGGGTACTCACCAATGATGAATGATATCAATGATGATGATGAAGTAGCTGTGCGGTACGATGCAGAGGATTTAAAACTTCTCAGGTGGCGACTCTTCTTCAGACGCTTCAGGAGGAGTCGTATCTTTGGACGGGTCTTCTTGTGGTGGGGTTTCGTGCTGGCTTTTCTTTATAGGCTTCAGGAACATTGTGGTGGGAAGTTGCTACATTGTCTCCTGTAGTGAACTGCTGGTACAATTTCCGTGCTTTCTCACGGATGATGTTACCGTCCAAGGGGATATTCTTCTTCCTGCAGTCGGTGATCCACAATGCCAAGGCAGATTCCATTCTGGCGATATTTTTATTCATTACGGTCGTTACCTTTTTGGCACTATCACATGTAGAGAAAAGCCAAGCAAAATGACACCTTTTATTGGCTAACTAGAAAGATTACAATATGCACTATCACAGAAACTTACAGATACGGTACTCCAGATCGCTACTTCGTTCTTCTTTATGTAGCATACAGTGCTTTCATTTATGCCATAGTGGCGCGCTACTGCAGCATAACTTTTTAGTTCCCGGAGCAAACCAGTAGTTCAACCTTCTCCTGGAGTGTTTTAAACTTCTTCTGGCACTAAGGCTCAGTGCCAGAAGCCTTAGAAGGTGCAGGGTGATTCGGTGACATCTTGTGCGTTTTAAGAATAACAAAATTAATACAATAACAAAATGGAAAACACGACGACACTCAGCTGGAGTCGCGTCACTGGGCAGTAATCAATCAGCAGCAAGGGGAAATGAATAATGCTCTCGGATTGGCTACTTTCACCATCCCAAACCGCGTTTCCTTCAGCGGTGGTAAACCGACTCACCTGGAGACGTATCACAGGGCAGCAATCAATTAGCAGCAAGGAGAAATGAATAATGCTCTCGGATTGGCTACTTTCACCATCCCAAACCACGTTTCCCTCAGTGGTTGCTTCTTGTTCTCTCTACAGCACAGTATTGCCACGAAAAAAGGCATAAAAAATTGTGGAGGATATTTGCTCTTTCCGCTAACAATTAATAGTTAGGTTCTAAGGAAAAATCCGCAAATGACTGAGACTGCGAACCCTGAACCGTGACTTCACAGGGGTCTACTGTATAGAAAACTGTAGTTATTGGTAATATTTTTAAAATGTTGGTTAACACCAATGAAAACCTTAAAATAAAAGTGCAAAAACTGCATGTTAAGAAGGTGGACATACAGCGTCGGTGAGCAAGTTGAACAGCGTTTCCATCTCACAGACCCAGAGTCTCAAGTTCAATTTCTGTGGCTGCATCTGTGCAGTGTGCATGTTCTCCTGTGTTTATCTCGGTTTCCCTCCTATGTGTCTAGTGATGTGCTACATGGGTTAATTAATAGTTCCTTATTGTCTCTGTGTAAGTGTGGGTATGTGCATGACTGGGCAATGTAATGGAAGTTTTGACTTGTAGAGAGCTAAAGAGGGCTAAGTAGATTTAGAATGTTATTTAAATGTTAAAAAATACTTTCCCTTATGCATTCCATTTTTATGATTATCTTTATAAGTGGTAGTAAAGGGCTGAACAATTATTTTCAACCATTGGCATAATAAAAAGTATATTAAATAAAATCAGTCTTAGTTGTTCTTCACTACTTGTCCTGCATACAATAGTTGAGTTCATTATTATCATTGCTGTGATTTTACTATGCAACACAATTAGTTTGAGATGTATAATAAACAGGGCGGCACGGTGGCGCAGTGGGTAGTGCTGCTGCCTTGCATTTGGGAGACCTGGGGACCCGGGTTCGCTTCCCGGGTCCTCCCTGCGTGGAGTTTGCATGTTCTCCCCGTGTCTGCGTGGGTTTCCTCCCACAGTCCAAAGACATGCAGGTTAGGTGGATTGGCGATTCTAAATTGGCCCTAGTGTGTGCTTGGTGTGTGGATGTGTTTGTGTGTGCCCTGCAGTGGGTTGGCACCCTGCCCGGGATTGGTTCCTGCCTTGTGCCCTGTGTTGGCTGGGATTGGCTCCAGCAGATCCCCGTGACCCTGTGTTCGGATTCAGCGGGTTGGATAATGGATGGATGGATGGATGTATAATAAACATCTAATTTCCGACTGTACTGAATTAAGAATAAAATTTGATCCTGCAACAACAAAACCAAATGAATATCAGAAGTATGTTGAGTTGCAAATATGGTTGCCCAAACCAAATCTTTAAGGGGTGGAGTCAGGAATGGACTCATCTGATGGCACAAAATAACCAACACAAACTCACTCAGAACAGGGAACCCAATTCTGGAGGTGTCGTGACCAAGTGTCCAACAGAGTATGAAGATGACCAAAGCAAAAAGTAGGAGTTGAGTGCAATGACTTAGCAAGAGACACATTTGAAACAAACCTATAATTACTAGATTTTAGCAATGGAAACTGGTTGTTGGTTTGTGTAATGTACCTACTTGACTGGGGAATGACCAGCAGAAATGCCTACATACATAGAATTGGTTCTGGACATCTAGACATCTCATTTGCAGGGACCTGAAGTCACTCTTCTCATCTGGATTTTCCCCAACATGGATGTGATGCTTAAAAGGTAATGGCAAGGTGCAACAATGCAGTTTGTGCTAGTGAATAAGAGGGTCATTATGTCCACACAGCGGTAAGCACATAGCAGTAGCTCATATGATAATTCAGCCATTTCACAGACATTGCACTTTGTGTTCAAAAGAGTACTGCCTACTGACTGTTTAAGTACTACCGGAAAACTTCAACATTCACAAGGGGAATTACTGAAACACTTATGATATAGAGGAACATCAAGCTTGATCTGAAAACAAGCTTAGAATTGCTTGTGAATTTCTGTACTCATGTCAAATTAATACATACAATACACACATTATCTCCTGATAGCGTGATAGACCAAGATTTCCAGTATAAAAAAATGCATAAATCAAATAAGTGTACTCTGATATTTTTTACCTTAGGTTTTAGGAAATAGTTATTTAATTTCAAAAATGCTTTATATTTTATTTTTGAGATTCCCTTTGCAAGCAGTAAGATCGCACATGTACAGTTAGGCCCATTATGTATTTGGAAACTGATGCAACTTTCATAATTTTGGCTCTATGCGCCACTACAGTAGATTTGAAATGAAGCAATCAAGATGTGCTTGAAGTGTAGACTTGCAGTTTTAATTTAAGACGTTTAACAAAAACATTGTATGAGACATTTAGAAAAGACAGCCATTTTTAAACATCGTCCCCCTCATTTCTAGGGGCTCAAAAGTATTTGGACAAATTAACAATCATAAATATAACATTCATTTTCAAAACTTGATTGAAAATCCTTTACACTCAATGACTGCCTGAAGTCTGAAACCCATGGCCTTCTCTAATTGCTGGGTTTCCACCCTAGTGATTTTTGCCAGGCCTTTACTGCAGCTGTCTTCAGGTGCTACTTGTTCATTGGACTTTCTGCCTTCAGTTTTGTCTTCAGCAATTGAATGCTGAATGTCCAGCTTGTCCAGTTGGGTTAAGGTCAGTTGATTGACTTGGTCATTGAATAAAATTCCACTCCTTTGCCTTGAAAAGCATTTGGTTTGCTGTCAAAGTATGTTTTGGTTCATTGTCCATCTGTACTGTGAAGTGTTGTCCTATCAGTTTTGGAGCATTTGTCTGAATCTGAGCAGACAGTATAGCCCTGTTCACATCAGAAATCATCCTGCAACTTTTGTCAGTAGTCATATCATCAATGAACACCAGTGACACATTTCCATTGGCAGTCACGCATGCCCATGCCATAACACTGCCCCAACCATATTTCATAGATGATGTAGTATATTTTGGAATATGCCTGTCCCCCTACACTCTAAATCGTAACCTTAAATCTTCAAATGGAGGTCTGCTTATAATGTAACAAGCCAAGCTTTAAAGAAGTGGTGAGGCAGCCTTTTGCTGTTATGCACCTAAAATCTGGAAAATTTTACCTATAAAAATTTGCCAGGCTAATATTGTGGAACATTTAAAAAAAATGCTAAAAGCTCATTATTTTAATTTGTCTTTTTCATAGCTACTTTTCAGTTGTTTTCCTAATAGACAATATGGGCATAGAATTATCATACTCTTCAGGGATCCACAATCTGTACTAATCCCCAGTATTCTCAGCTGTTTTTTCCAGTTCTTGCAGCCTCTGAGATGATGGAATGAAGGCTGGTGACTCAGCTATCCATAAGACCAGCTTCATCAAATCCTATCATGTGAAGGAAGAAAACTATGAGGTTTGATTTAGGAACATTTATGTTAGGTAGAAGGCCCAGTGGGGGCTGGGCAGTCTTTTTGGCCTTGAAACCACTGCAGATTTTGTTTTCATCTCCAGGCTAACTAGAGTTTTTTTTTCCCCCCTCTATCCTCCCAGCCATCTGACCTTACCTTGTTTTGTTGTTACTTTTTCTTAAATATTATTGCCTAATCTTAATTGTTTTTCATTTCTTGTAGCATTCTTTTCCCATCTTGTAAAGCACTTTGAGGTACATTGTTGTATGAAAATGTGCTATAAAAATAAATTTTGTCGGTATGCTACAGATCATGAGCCGTTCCTTCTCTTCTTCATATATCTATTTCAGATGGAGATATACATACTGTATATATATTTATTTTTATATACGTGTAAATTAGATCTGGTTGTTCTCTTGCCATCTTTATGTGTAAAGATTTTAATTACAAAATAATATGAACCTGTTTCAGAATAAGAGTAAAAGTTTGTTTTACACTTTAGTATTTAAATTTTGTTTAAAAATGCACGTTTTTTTCTATTTAGTACACTGACATCTATTAGAAATTGTCATAATATTAACTAATGATAATATCCAAATAACTATAGTAAATCTTTATCAGTTTTGTTGATTAATCTGTAGAAAGCACCTTGAGTTGCATATAAATGTATGATAAGGTGCTATATAAAAAAAATATTATTATTCTCTTTCCATCATTCTGGTATATATTGATCTTAGTTTCATTTGTCCAATAAACACTGTTCCATAACTGGACTTGGCAATGAGAGGCCTATCTCCCAGAGGGAGTTCTTGGTTTGGCTAAATGGCATGAATTGTTTTTTCTTCACCAAAGAAAAAATTCTGTAAACATCCAGCACAGCTGTGTTCCATTGTGGACTAAGCCTTCTGGTGTTGCTGAGTTCACCAGTGAGTTCCTTCTCTTTAAAAATGTACCAGATGGTTGATTTGACCACTTATTGTGTTTCTGCTATCTCTTGGATGGGTTTGATTTGTTTTCTCTGCCTAACAATGGCCATTTTTTACTTGCATGGACAGCTCTTTGGACCTCATATTGAGAGTTCACACAGACTGCTTCAATATGCAAATTCAACAACTGGAATCATTTTCAGACTTTCTACCTCCTTAACAGAAAATGAAATAATAAGGGACACTTGCTAACACTTGGCTATGGAACAGCTTGTTAGTCAAATGTCCAAATACTTCTCAGCCCCTGAAAATGGGGGGACAGAGCATAAAAACGGCTGTCATTCCTAAATGGCTCATATTATATTTCTGTTAAATTCTTTAAACTAATGATGATGCCTACAGTTAAAACATGTAATTATTATTTCAAATCAAATGTGGTGGTGTACAGAGCCAAAATTATGAAAATTGTGTCATTGTCCAAATACTTATGGACACAACTGTATACTCTCTTATATTTATTTTTATTCTCCTGCTGCAGACTATGTCATCTACCCATTTTGAAACTTGGAAAGTCTTTTTTATCTGGGAATTCTTTATTTGTTTATTTTTTTTTAAATATTGTTGAAATCACTACTTGATAGAAGAAATAGATTAAAATGTTTATCCGTGTATATACTGCATGTCTGCAAGCATACCATTTACATTAATGAATTAAATAATTAACATCTGCTATAGTAACATATCAGCTCATTCTTTTAATAAGCAATATGCAAAACTCGGGGAGCTCCCTGTGGGCCTAAACTGGGAACATGCCATTTAACAATACATGTAGGAATAAACAGATCTTGGAAATTGAGAGACCTTAATGCCACACTTTGCATATCCAGCAATAAAAGAATTTCTGAAATTACACACACACACACACTTAGTCCACATACACATGGGGAGAACATGTAAACTCCATACACCACACACTGAACTGTTTTCAGACAGTTTCTCATTTTTATTATAGTTTTAGTTAATGAAATTATTATTTTTTCATTAACAACTATTTTGTTTTAGTTGTCAGTAACAGGAATAACACTATGTGCACATTGTTACTCACAGATCTTTGCAAGATGTACTTTGTCACACTATGTTATATATACCATCATATCAGTTCAAAAAAGATTAGAGAAATCACATTCTTTGCAGCGCTGCTGCCTCGCAGTTAAGAGACCCGGGGTCGCTTCCCGGGTCCTCCCTGCGTAGAGTTTGCATGTTCTCCCCGTGTCTGCGTGGGTTTCCTCCCACAGTCCAAAGACATGCAGGTTAGGTAGACTGGCGATTCTAAATTGGCCCTAGTGTGTGCTTGGTGTGTGGGTGTGTTTGTGTGTGTCCTGCGGTGGGTTGGCACCCTGCCCGGGATTGGTTCCTGCCTTGTGCCCTGTGTTGGCTGGGATTGGCTCCAGCAGACCCCCGTGACCCTTTGTTCGGATTCAGCGGGTTGGAAAATGGATGGATGGACATTCTTTGCAATAGCTTACTGTAGCTGTGTATGCACCTTTGATAATGTGAAAAATTCAGTCCTCCTATAGTAACCGTCAATGTTTCTACTGTAAAATATGGTCTTCAGGGAGAACCAATATGTCTCACATCTCGAGCAAAAAAAAATAATAATTTTTTAAATTTGTTTCTGTAAATTGTAGGACAGCTGTCACTAACATTTGTTTTGAAATCATGTTTGTGGCCTCTATTTGTGTACCTAGATAGTAGCCTACATGATTTTAAAAGCTGCATAAGACCAAAGCCCTTGCTGGTGCTTATAGGAGCAATATAAAGGATTCCACAATAAAGGTCTATAATAGTCTTGACTTTATTGAACATTGGTGACTATTTCAGTGGGACTAATGCAACTCTCTCTCTCTCTCTCTCTCTCTCTCCTTCTCCTGGCAGAGCTCCCAGTTACTCAACTAGCACTCCCTGATCCTAATTTCACCCACACTAATTCTCCATTTCACTCTCTGCCCATTGGAATCCAGTTGCAGCAAAGGAAACATTCAAAACTCTTCTTTTAATCTACAGATCTGCACATGGCTCTGCTCTTCAAAACTCCTGAGTCTCTAGTCACTCCTTATATCCCTTCAAGAAGTCTCTATTCTGCATTTGTGTGTTTCCTCTCACCACCCTTAAGGTGGAGAATGACTTCCCACAGTCATGTGAACTGCTTCAAATTTACAAATTATCTTGGAACTTCTGAGACTTTTTAAGTCACCAATTTCCTCCTTCTGCAACTGAGATGACCTAATTGACTATAAGCAGTTTTGATTTTGTATGAATTTTATATTTTTTTTTCTCATCTACACTTGGGGTTATCTGTATCACTAAACTATTTGTACTCTGCTTTGAAATTTGCTCTTCATTACTTGAAAACACTGTGCTTTCTAATTACTCGTATTGAACATTTTATGGTTTTGCCTTTTAAGTTTCCTTGGGTAAAACTTCTCTGCATCCAAAAAAAAGCATGTAAAGTTAACATGCCTGAACTTTCAAAAGCCCTTTTTTCTACACAAACTTTTAAGACCAGATAGAAAACTTACATAGTATGCAAACAGTAATATCTGGTCACACTAACATTATAATTCATAACTTGCAATTAGATGCTACAAGTATAAATACTATTTTATAACACAAAAACTGGCAGTATTTTCTAGAAAGTTTAGGCTTGTAATACCCAATAGAATTCATGAATCTTCACTTATATACAAATACATATACACACACAATCCCTATGTGGCAGCTGACACAAAAAAACATAACTGTGGGCGACCAAAACTACAAGATCTTTATTGTAAAATGGAACTTAATAGAATGTTTTAACAGTTTGATGAAAGCACTGTTGTTGTCAACAGTTAAACTATTTACGTTTGAAAGGATAATTTATGGGCATGTTACTTTAGTGCTCCTGCCCAGTGCCCTATGCATGATGAGATAGGCTCCAGCCTCCCACAACCCTGCTTGGGATTAAGCAGTCCTAGAAAATGGTATGGTATGACCGTGATGACAAGAAAGGAGTTACCAGGAGGGTTGAAAAACATATACATTAGACTATAGTTAAGTGCATATACTTCAGCAATATCCCAGTATACCACTCCAAACAAACCAGTCAGAAAAATGCTCTTAAAAGTAACCTCAATGTAAACTCGCTATTAAATTGTCCTAATAACTGTAGTCAGTAAAATTTTCTGACAGAATTTTACATCAAACACTCTAAAAACTACTACAACAACTGATTTAACTATTAAAAAAAAATAGTCAAAAAATAAAGAAATTTTAAGTTGATGTTGGTATTAATCCGGCAGTAAATATCCAAAAACATAAAGGTACCAGCTCTGTGAAAGAATCATTAGTGCACAGAAAGTAGATACCACATTCATGTGTGACTGCAAAACGACAAATTACTCCAGAAGGCACAATAATACATGAGAAAAACTGAGCAAAACACGCATAACTACACATAAAAATGTCTCACAGTGTTCAGAAATGCTTTTGTGTTTGCACAAGAAAATGTCAACATGCTAGTGCAGGAATCTTACATGTTATTTTATTGTAATTTAAAATAAAAGTAAAGCACACATGCAGAATCGAGTTATTGACACTTTTAAACCATTATGGAAATAATCAAGAAATAGATTTGTAACGTGATTTGAGATCAAAATAAAACTACTGATCAAATGAGGTACTGTATAATCATTTAACGAGACAAATTGCCTTTTGTCTTACACAGCCCCAATAAATGAACAGAGATGCTTCATATTCATCCTGATTGTAATGAGCACTTCTAAAGATATTCAACAGTCAGATCATCTGCCTATTTTCTAACTAGTGTATACTTCTCAGGGTAACTCTGGGGTGCAAATTACACGCATCCACAGTTACGTATATAGGACTATGGGAAGACTACTAGTGCAATCAACAGAGGCCTCATGTAAAAATGTTGCGTATTCAGAAAATGGTTGTGTACGCCCGTTTCCATGCTCAAATCAAGATGTATAAAGACTAAACTTGGAGTAAAGCCACGCACATTCTAACACCAGCCTTAACCTGTGCGTACACAAGTTTTCAGCTTGGTTTTGCAAACTGGCGGCACACAGCGTCAAAGCATACTACTGTTCCTGTGTGGTTTCCCTTTATTTTTTAGATTCACATCCCCCTGACGCGGCTTTATCAAATACACTTAATTTATTTTTTAGTTTAAGGCATCCGATTATAATCAACCTGTAACAATATAGTGGTGTACGGAATTGCCAAACTACAGGTAAAATTCCGTTACAACGAACTCACAGGGACCTAAAAATCACGAAAATTTTGTTGTAATGAGATTCTGTATTTGTTACTATAGTGCTTTCTTTAATTTGTATCCAGGCGTTTGCAATCATTTCAATAGCTTCTTTCGCGTTAATTTTAATCACCTCCTGCCTACAAGTTATGCGGACGAGAATTTTTCTCAGCATTTCCTTGCCATAATACACTTTCAGGGTGCGAATGATGCACAAAACCAATGGCTGAAGCGCTGCCGTGCAATTGGGTGGGAGGGATTCAACGCGAACATTATCTAAATGTGGAAGCATGTTGTGGGCTGCACAGTTATCAATCAGGAGCCGAATCATTATTTCTTCGTCAAATCGTGAGGTTTCTGAAATCTTTTGAGACCCCCCCCCCCCACCCCACCCCTGAAGCCGAGATTGCAGAGTCTGTGGAAGATTGTTTGTCCGTTGCTGGGGCAGGGCAATAGGAGGATCACAG
Organism: Erpetoichthys calabaricus; assembly: GCF_900747795.2. Classification (NCBI taxonomy): domain Eukaryota; kingdom Metazoa; phylum Chordata; class Cladistia; order Polypteriformes; family Polypteridae; genus Erpetoichthys; species Erpetoichthys calabaricus. The sequence goes on along the minus strand of NC_041397.2, from coordinate 98,849,263 downwards.
CTCTGCAATGAAGCGCCACAGAAGCAAATCATAAAAGATCGGGGTCGCGCTATAAGTCCCTGTCTTGCACCCCAAAACACGAGGCTTAGTCTCAGTACTTTAGCAAAACCAGCTTTATTCAGCTTGAAACAGGAATGGCACAGTTATTTATTGTAGCGTGATCTGCCACTCTGCAATACACAGACACAGCAGTCAGGCAGAGTTGTGGCCAGGTCAGTGATCAAGTAATCCTGTTACAGCATCTGCATTTACTTTACGTGCTCCTAACCTTGCATCACTCCTCGAGATATTTTCTGTTGTGAGCTGGGGGGCTGATTGCACCCCTACAGGTTAAAAAAAACAAGACGCTGAAAGACTACCTTCACATTGCTCCCTTGCTGCTGGGCTTACTTGTGGCTGATCTATCGCGTGATCCGCGCAGTACTTCACAGACTTAAAAGTCGAAAAGCACCCACCAGTTGCTGATTGTTTGTTTGCCTTTCTCTATCTCTGTCCTTCCCTGCTCCTGACGCACACTCTTTTGAAGAGGAAGATATGTTTGCATTCTTTTAATTGTGAGACGGATTTGTCATCATTGTCTTGTCAAGGAGCATGTTTAAACTTTTGAAAAAGAGACATGTTTGTTTGCAGTGTTTGAATAAAGTTCCTGTCTCTACAAGTTTCTGTGCAAATCTGTGATCCAAGCATGACACTGTTTACTTTGGTGGAGAGATGCAGCATATCTGCTATTGCCTCGTACAGACGCAGAGATCGCACTTCGGGGCGCTCTTCGGCTTGCTGTCCAGTTGGGGGAGGTCCCAAGAGAGTTTACAAACCTCACATTTTCTTGATCGAGTGCCGCATTAATAGGAATGTTTCTTGAACGAGAATCACTGAACCACATAAAAACAGCTTTTTTGACGTTTTCAAATGCAGCAGTTCACATACGTTTGCAACCCGGGATTTTTCTACTTTTTTTGCTCTGTCTTTCAAGAAAGTTGACAGCGTCGATAGCGAAATTCCGAATTCACTGGCAACGTCTTTTTTCTTTTTGCCGCAATCGAGAGCTGCAAAAATGTAAAGTTTTATTTTTCTAATATGAACTGTTATCGTTTTTTCGTGTCTGCTGTTTCCATAGGAGGGTGACAATGAGTTAAATTCCAATGGATGTTTTTCAAATGTTGACGAGCAATAAGCAAAAGGTATCACTGAAAACGCAGGAAACAAAAAAGGCAAAAAAAAAAAAAAACAATAGGGCCTACGAGGAAAGTTCGAAGAAAGAAAAAAAATTAGAATGTTTCTGTTTGGGGATCATTGTGCACAACTGAGCTGCTGCCACAGAACTAACTGCTCTGTGGATGATTCATTCGGGCATTTCAAGGTCTTTTGTGCACTTCTTTGTAATGAAAGTATCTGCTGAATGTACTTCGTAGTAACGAGATTTCTGTAGATTCGTGTCATATGGGGAAAGCTGTCGGGATCAAAAAAATACTTCGTTGTAATGAAAATGTCGTTGTAAAGATATTCGTTGTAACGGAATTTTACCTGTATTCCAAATACTATAGCTGCTTTAGTGTTATTAATCTTGATGCACCACTCAGAGTATTTTAATCCATTGTATCTAATTGTGGAATCACAGCACTACAGCAGCTGATCGGAAAGAGGATCACTGGGATACAGCATCTAGCTCACGCTGCCTCAGCCACGCGCATAGTCTGTTTGAACATCTCCTATACAGCAAACGCTTCAGAGCCTTTCCTGTCGGGACCTGGCAGTTCAGAAGGAGTTTCATCAACCTCTAAACACACTCAATCAGTCCATCAAGTGCTTCCCGTAGAACTGTTTGTACTTATAAGTACAATGACCTCACTTTAAACTTGCACTACAGTTGTAATATTGCACAACCTGAGACACTTATTCTTACATATTGTATATTTTTCATTTTTTATCGTATTATTATTATTACTATTGTTGCTGTTTTATCATTTTATAGGAAAAAAACGTTTACGTAGAATTTCCATATTGAATCTTATAGTACAATACAATAACAATAAAGAAATTCAATTCAATTCAATAGAAGAGAGTGCGTATTTACAGATGATAACGACTGGCTTCTAAATCGATTCAAACTTCCAAGCGCTATCTTCTTGGAGCTCTTGATATTTTTAAGATGAAATGCAGTAAAGTATGTATATTACATTATACAGATACATTTTTTACTTTATTGCGGTAGCAATGAGCTGGCGCCCCATTCAGGGAATGCTCCTGCCTCATACTATATGCTTGTTGGGACTGGCGCGACACTGGATGGATAGATGGATGGAATAATTAAACATGTACTATGGAGATATTTCAATGTTCCATAGAAGTTTTGAAGAATTGGCGTTCTAAGCTTAGATATGGTTTTACATTTAAAGAAATTATTGTGTGGCGATTGGTTACTTGGAGAAAGAAAAGGAAGGACAGGAACTGGAGGTTAGTACATTTGAAAGAGACAGTACTGCTGCATTAAATTATTTAATCGAGGGTCGCAAAGGCGCAGTAAGCATCTTGCAGGAGGCAGGAGCAATCTCTGGATGGGGCACCAGCATGTCGCTAGCACTGTGCCTCCATGCACTCATGTTTAATACATGCTTTAATTCCTATCATCCTGAAAATGATATCAAGTATACATCTTAGTATTTAAATTGTTCAGAGAGCTATAAAATCATGAATGTAATATATTCTGTGTCCTGTCTGCGTAAGGGAATGTCCATTTAAGAAGCACGTAGTGATTCACACACAGACTACATAGAAGTACACATAGAACAATAATTGGGTAACTACTTGATAGATATTCCAGTATTTTAAAGCAATCATTACGGTTAGTATTTATATATTTTGTACTGTATTGCAGTAACAGGCACAGTATTGTTCACTTCAGTAAGTAATAAAAAACCACTGAATGAGATGCTATGCCATCAAAATATATCCTGTATCGTAAAGTTTCACTGATATTGATTGGTACTGAATACAAAAATTCTGATATTGTGAACATCAGTAAATTTTAGATCTTCACTAATCCAGCACAATTGGGACATGAAGAGATACAGACTTGTGAAAATGCCAGATCACAGAAGGATCGCCTCTAGACAGTAGCTAAATATAAGCTGGATAATAAAGGAAACAGAAATTAAAATGAAAAAGCAAATAAAATTTTATTGATGTACCTGGATAAAGATATCGAAAACCCCAAAACTAAAAACAGAATGGTTCCAGCATTTTGGTATTTTCAGTACTGGAAGAAAATGTCAGGCTTCATCTGAATCACTTCCCAGAAACGACACCCATCCCTTATTACTCTGAAATGCTTGACACACCCCCAAACTCCCCCCACCCCAGTGTAAGTGATTGGAACTTCATGGGAGTCCCCCCACCCCCTTTACTGGATCAATCCGGTGCATGGCATGGTGCACCTGGAAGGCACATATAAAGAGTGATGTGGCACGAAGTGCGTCAAGACTCGTGGTTCATGGTGGACCTCCTTATTTCTTCTACATGCTCACGACTTCACAGGGGATCCCTCAATCTTACTGCTTCAAAGCTATCATGACTTTACAAGAAATTACTGCTTCAGCATGGTGGATGGTGCAGCAAATCATTGAGGCGTCTGTGAAGGTAGATGCGGTGCAAAGTGCAGCACAATCTGAAATTCACATGGGATTCCCACTCCTTATTGCTTCGATGTTTCTGTGACTTCTTGGAGGACCCAATTGCTTCTAAACCTATTTGGTACAGGCACTAAGATCAAAAGGCTGGTATTCTTACAAAAGTCAAAATTTTAGTTTCAATCCAACACTAATGCCAGATTACCAAAGTAACCAGATTATATGGAGGAGGACTAGGGAAGGTTTACCTGTACATGAGATATTTTTGCTGACTTTCTTTTAAGATGCTTTATTAAGCACTGAATCTTAACAATCTTCCATTTTGAGCTATAGCATTATTATGTAGGTTTAACAGGGATGTTTACCTAAACTTTTTATGCAAAGTAAATCCTAAATGCTATGTCAAACCAAAAACATCCTTGAAATCCTTACAGAAAAACTAAAACACATTGAAAAGAAAGCTATTCAGAGTCAAATTTGACTACGTGGAATTTTCACGGAAAACACTAAAACAATGATGATAAATCGTATTATTTCACTTAAAAAACAATATCTCAAAACGTTTACATCTGATACCTACAAGTAGTTTATTGTTACACAATTGCACTGAATAAAATATTGACTTGTTTGGATAATTAAATAAAGTCATTTCTCAATCTATGTCAAATGTTGGCATATTGTTTTCATAACAGGGAACATGAAAAGTGGATAAATCAGCAGGAACAGATGGTCATCTACCTCATCTCATAAAGACAAATAATATATGCGGTGTTCATATGATGATATTGAATAAATTAAAGAAGACAACTGACGTCATGAGAGAGGAAACTTAGAAACATTAAGCTTTCATAAAATAAGAACAAAGAATTTCAAACAAAAAACAGTTCAGCAACCTATTACTTCTTATTTAGTACTAGCAAAATACCCGCGCTTCGCAGAGGAGAAGTAGTGTGTTAAAGAGGTTAGGTAAACATATATATACATAAACATATATACATGTCTACATATACACATACACACATATATATATATATATATATATATATATATATATATATATATACACACACACACACATACATACATACATCCATTCATCCATCCATGATCCAACCCGCTGAATCCGAACACAGGGTCATGGGGGTCTGCTGGAGCACAAGGCAGGAACCAATCCCGGGCAGGGTGCCAACCCACCGCAGTACATACATACATACATACATACATATATATATATACACACATACATACATACATACATATATATATATACACACATACATATATACATATATACGAGGGGAAGTCAAAAAGTAAAGGGATTTTTTTTTAATTTCTCTTTTCAGAGTTTGGTAACACTGCTCGTATCCAGTGCTGAATGAGTGTAGTCGCCAACACTTCTATACAACGTGTAACTCTTATTCCCGCGTTATTCGTTGGAGTGTAGCAGACCGTTAAACATGACAGCTCCATTGTCGATCTGCACCAAGGAGGAAATGAGGGCAGTGATTCGCTTTTTGTTTGCGGAAGGTGTTAAACCTGCAGACATTATTCGTCAAATGCAAGCACAGTATGGTGACAACTGTTTATCGCGAAGCAAGATCTACGAATGGAGAATGGATACAGTCCAGACCTGGCTCCAAGCGATTTTCATATGTTTGGACCATTAAAGGAAGTGCTATGGGGAAGAAGATTTGCAAGTGATGAAGAAGTCATTGATGCGGTGCAAAATTGGTTGCAGATGCAACCAAAAAACTTTTTGTCCGACAGAATCAAAAAACTTGTGAAACGTTGGGAAAAATGCATTGAAGTCCAGGGAGGTTATGTAGAAAAATAAGGTATGTTTCACATTTCTATCATTAGAATAAATGCCCCTTTTCTCAAATGTCACTTTACTTTTTGACTTCCCCTCGTATATACACATACAGACACATATATATACATATACATATTTACATATATGTACACATATATATATATATATATACATATCTACATACATACACATATATCTATCTATATATCTATCTATATCTATCTATATATATAGCAAAATACCCACGCTTCGCAGCGGAGAAGTAGTGTGTTAAAGAGGTTATGAAAAAGAAAAGGAAACACTTTAAAAATAACGTAACATGATTGTCAATGTAATTGTGTTGTCATTGTTATGAGTGTTGCTGTCATATATATATATATATATATATATACTATGTATATATATATATATATATATATATATATACATATGTACATATATATACACATATATATATATATATATATACACATATCTACATATATATACACATATATATATATATATACATATATATATATATATATATATATATAGCTGATTACCCAGTGGATTCGCTCACTGAGTGCAAGAGAAAAAAATAAAATGTAGTATGTATAAAATAAGTTTGTTAATTGCCAAATTTATTTTTCCACAAATAAAGAGCACTTACAATAACATAGAAATCCATATAAACAACATTAACATCATTATCATATGAGAATATGAAGTAATATATAAGAAGCACATTGCATATAAATATAAATTACTAAACAGTAAAATCTTCTTCTATAATACGCTACCGTGGCTATTCATTTGTCTGTCCAGGATTTTAAATCACCTGTAGCTCGCAAACTGTTTCACCTATTGACTTAAAATTTGGTACACATATACTACGTCACGTCTACTATTCGCTTTTGGGGTGATGATTTTATTACTCTTTTTATCTTTATTTTATTTTATTGTAGAATCAACTCACAGCTGCGCGCACCAGTGCGGCCGTGGCAGATGCGTACGGGTGCCGTTTTCATTCCCTACCACCTTCGCTAATCATTCTTGAGGCAGATTGAAGACTTAAGTGCCCGCTTAACTGAAAAATTAAAGAAAACATACTAAGTTATCGCAACACAAAAACTAACTTAATCAGTTTTAACGGGAAAAGATGGCGACAAACGAAGAGAAGCAGCGGGACGCTAGGGTGAAGAGCTGCTCATTAAGCAGCAAGCGCATCAACCTCTGAGCAAACGAATGGTAAACGTACAGAGAAAGAGGATAAATAACATGAATGCTCATGTCAAGTGTATTCACTCCACGTTATCATGCAGTGCGCTGTTACTGGTATTTTGATAAAAGAATTTGAACAACATATAAGAAGCGTATAAATTATTAAACAGTAAAACATTAACATTTAAGAAGTAAAGATACATTGAGTACTACTGCAGTGCTTTCGGGTATAGTACATTTTTTGTTTGCCCATTACATGCATAAATGTATACATTTTTTGGTGTACCTACCCGAGAACACGTGACATGACCCGGCAGTTAAAAGTTTCTCGCTCCAGCAATTTTAACTCTGTTACAAAGTCATCTAAAGTCTCGTTAATACCTCGTGTCTTCTCATTAAACTTGTATCTCGCGAATATGGTATTGCAAACGGGCAGCGGAAGCGTTTCTATAAACTCAATTTTAAACTTACGGTTTACACCGTGCTTTGAAGATGCATAGTACACAACACGTGTTTCGCCGTAATTGTGGGCTCATCAGGCGTACTCACTCACTGCACTCCCTTACGGGAATCGAACCTCGGACGTCAGCGCTAGAGGCAAAGCCCCTAACGTTGTGCCACGGCGTGTGGTTCGTTCATTTGACAGCATGTAGATCGGGGTAATTACATTGCAGGCATTCGTAGTCTGATTCACAATCTGATTGTATGGGTGGTTACCTACCAGGTAACGCTTGTGGTTGGTCAGCAAGTCGGCTAACTTCTGCCACGGTGCCCTCTTTCAGTTGCGAGAAGCAGATCATAGAATGGTTGAAATAGTTTAATATATATAGCAAAATCCCCGCGCTTCGCAGGGGCGAATATGGTATTGCAAACGGCAGCGGGAGCGTTTATATAAACTTAATTTAAAGTTACGGTTTATACCGTGCTTTGTTTCATATTCTTTTCCTACCTTATCAATTGTGTAATGTGTTTTTTGAACAGGTTTGATTTATCGAAGTGATCACTCCTGCTGCGTTCAGTCACTTCATGTGAGCCGCTCTCTTGTGTGATGTTGCGATGTCCACGGGTTTATTTAATGTTAGCTAAGACCCGGCAGTTAAAAGTTTCTCGCTACGGTAATTTTAACTCTGTTAAAAAGTGATCCAAACTCTCATTTATACCTCGTGTCTTCTCATTAAACTTGTATCTCGCGAATATGGCATTGTAAATGGCAGCAGGAGCGTTTGTATAAAGGTAATTTAAACTTACGGTTTACACCGTGCCTGGCAGTTAAAAGTTTCTCGCTACAGCAATTTTAACTCTGTTACAAAGTGATCCAAACTATCGTTTATACCTCATGTCTTCTCATTAAACTTGTATCTCGTGAATATGGCATTGCAAACGGCAGCGTTTCTATAAAGTTAATTTAAGGTTACGGTTTACACCGTGCTTTTTTATACCTCGTGTCTTCTCATTAAACTTGCATCTCGCGAATATGGTACTGCAAACGGCAGTGGGAGCGTTTCTATAAACTTAATTTAAACTTACGGTTTACACCGTGCTTTTTTATACCTCGTGTCTTATGAAGATGGTTGTATGCATCACTCACTCGGTTCTTATTGTTTCGCTGCCTTGTCAATTGTGTAATGAATGTTTTCTTCAGCGCTGTTTGGGGCTCCTCCTTCTTTTCTACGTACTGAGTTCACAGTCAGTTCACGTGATTACGTGGGAGGCGTAATGACGCGACACGCAACTCCGTCTCCTACGGCCATCTTGCTGCCTTCCATTACAGTATATGGACAAAAAAGAGGTACCTGTTATGACCATTACGCGTAGAATTTCGAAATGAAACCTGCTTAACATTTGTAAGTAAGCTGCAAGGAATGAGCCTGCCAAATTTCAGCCTTCTACCTATACGAGAAGTTGGAGAATTAGTGAGTGAGTGAGTGAGTGAGTGAGTGAGTGAGTGAGTGAGTGAGTGAGTGAGTGAGTGAGTGAGTGAGTGAGTGAGTGAGTGAGTGAGTGAGTGAGTGAGTCAGTCAGTCAGTCAGTCAGTCAGTCAGTCAGTCAGTCAGTCAGTCAGTCAGTGAGGGCTTTGCCTTTTATTAGTATAGATTCTTTTGCTTCTCAATATAAACTTTGAAGTAAACTTAGTAAAATCAAATTTGATTTTTTGAGGATTTGTTTTCCAACTTGAATTACTGAGCAATGAATTCAGTGAGCGTTTACGTGATTTCAGTTCACATGAACAGGACTTTCCACTGTTTATGTCACCATATTCTTACAACATTGAGAATCCGCCTGCGAATATCCAAATGGAATTGATTGAACTGCAGTCAGATTCTATTGTGAAGGCAAAATACAACGAAGTTGGTGTGCCAGGCTTGTATGCTTAACTGCCACCCTCGTATGTGCAGATCGGTAAGTTGGCATCGAAAGTACTGTCTATGTTCGGAAGCACTTACCTTTGTGAGCAATTGTTTTCGTTAATGAAAGCTACCAAAACCCCACATCACTCAAGACTTACTGTCGAGCACCTTTCATCCCTCATAAAAGTTGCAGCTGCACAAGATTTCAAGCCTGATATTGATGAACTGGTTACTAACAAGAGATGCCAAGTGTCGGGACAAAAGAAATAGATCTCAGACTGTAAGACTCCTATATAAGGACCTAGCTAAGAGGCTAAGACTAACTGTACGCTGTTGTACAGAGATTTTATGGAAATAAATTGGTTTTCTTTAAACTTTAAGTGTTACATTTTTTAAAGTTTTCGGTATTGGAAAGAAAGCTACAGTAATTTTGTATAATAGTATTTGTTACAGTGCGGCCCGCTGACGCACGTATGGCAGTCAAAGCGCCCATCAATGGTAGTGAGTTTGACATGCCTGATATATAGTATATACACACAAACCCTATACAATTTGGAGACATAAAGGCATGGCTCTGTCTATGACAGAGCAGTGTGGACAGACATTATCAAAATTAGTTTTGCTTCAAAAATGTGAATTTGCATTCCAAATAAATTACATACAACTTTTTTATTTTTAGTCTGTATTATGGAAGCTATACACAGCTTTGCATATTGTCATGCCAATGAGAGAAATATTATTAAACATACATGTAGTTAAATAAAACCCTTACATATTATTGATTTAAGCCTGCTCTGTTGTAAATGATTTAATTACACATAGCCAATCAAGCTTACACTGCCAGCTTTAATGCACAGTAAAGTGAGACTTTCAAGTCCTTCCTAGATTACTGTGGAAAGTAAATCACTGTTCATTCATTGAAAATATGAAAAGATCTTTCATCATTTTTTTTTTGTTCTATTCTGTCAAGAATGGTACACCTCTAGAATAGCAGTTCAGTAGAGAATACAGCAGCCTGAACGCATTCATGAAATGATCCCTCAGATGTTTTGGGTGTGGATGACCAAGTGAGTGACAAGAATGCTTAACCTTTTTATTTAGAGTGAGAAATGAGCCAGGGAACACTAACAACAGCTTCTAAGTGGAAGTGAGACCTTCTTCCTTGGAACTTGTAGGTTTAAACTAACTTTTCACAGCACATGCAGATTGCAAAGAAGGTTTAAGAGCAACCAAACGTGTCTGCAGTTGCCAGAGGACATAAAATCAAAATCTAAGACGCCTAACTCTTTAAGTATCGATGAAGTTTCAGATGTGAAATGATAACAGAAGCCTTTTGAGGAAATTCCAGAATTGTTTTACAGCAGTGAGAAATTAGTTGAGCTTAGCTGGAAGTGAACCTGACAAGGTATTGAAGACTGTCCCCAAGCTGACAAGAAACTGGTTTTAGGGTCTGAAGAGGAGTTGGAGTAAGACCCACTAGAAAGAGGGAAAGGCCATGGGTCATAAGAGAGAGAATAACATACAGAAACAACAGAGAAGGTATGGAAGGAATGGTGGGACTAAAAATGCTGGCAAATAAGCAAGTCACTCACTTAGTAAACAAGCTTTAAATGCCTGTACTTGAAGGCTCATACTGGCAGCATTTTTTTAACCAACCCTGCTTCTAATAGGGTGTAAACTTGGCAGCCACACATGGCCTTGAGCCAGCCAAAAACTGTGCATTCCCTTAACAGGTGTAATGCCTCTTCACATATGTATAAAAATACAGATGCTTAAAAATCTTAATTTTTTACTTTTCATAAACACTAGTTCCATTTACCACACCGTTACTGAAATTCCTCATAACCCTGCCAGACCAACCTGAACAAATTGAATCCCAAGGAGCCTCGCTCTCCCCAGAGATCACTTACACTGTTACATTACTATAGTTATACAACAAAAAAAAATTACTCTTAATAAACATTTATTAATGTTATTTAAAGGTTAGCAAGATTTTCTCTTGAAAACCACAATTTACTTAAAGGTAATGCTGACCAACCTATGATGTAAATTAAAAATTAAATTTTAAAATATCACAAATGCTGTAATCTGTAGCAGCAACATTACATACAATAAAATGTTACTAAGGAAGGCTGATAGTTACAAAAGGGGGGGCATGGATGTAAATTCTTGAGAAGAGTGTGATGGAAGATAAGTCCATTACAGTATTTAATACACTATTTTTAATCTTATTAGCTTTAATGATTGGCATAAGAAAATTTTCCCACCAACCAGATTTGGCAGAAAATAGTCAATTTTAGTAAACTGTTGTGAGTATTGATGCACCAAATTAAATGACAAGCTTTAAAAATCCATATTTCTAACCAAGAATGGTAAACCGGATATGGACGCAGGGACCTGCCCGTGGACGCAGGAGACATAATGCGCAGGCGCCACACAAAGCCCCCCTCCCAGAGTGAAACGGGAGAGACTACGAACGTGCGCAGGCGCCACACAAAGCCCCCCCCGCCCCAGAGCGAAACGGGAGAGACTACGAACAGTCTGACATGCCGCAAGCAGGATAAAGTGAGGTCAGAAATAAAAGACAGAGTAGGAAACAAAGTAAAATGTCATAAAGAGGTTAAAGAACGGGGCCAAACACATGGAGAGCAGGTTACAGATGATGAAAACTGGAATGCAACAGCTTCAAAAAAACCTAGGCACGAAACACATGCACCAGCGAGATACAGAATATAAAGGCTGAAAAAACGACAGTTAAACGTCCACACCACACAGCGGAGGCAGACCCGGAGGGTGCAGGTGCCTAAATAAGTACGAAAGGCAAAGGCGCCTACACGGCATGGTAAAACCCGACATAATACGGAAGGCGTAGGCGTTGCCGCCATATTGTGAGTGGCACTACTGCGTAGTGAAGGCGCAGGCGTCACCGCCATATTGTGCGTGGCACTACTGCGGAGTGAAGTTAGGAATAATGTGCTGCTTGGGATCGCGCAAAACGCCGAACGCGACCCACCATCTGAAACTGCGGAGGCAAAGCAGGCACGGGTTCAAACCGAATGAGCTCGAGTGACGGATATACGCCTACAACGCGCATCTCAAACCGCAGAAGCAGGGCAAGCACGGGTTCAAAACAACGCAAGCTCCTACAACGCGCGTCTGAAACTACGGCTGCCCAGCGGGCACGGGTTCAAAACGCCGGGGGTAGGCGAGTGAAGCGAGCAGGGGCGAAGCCCCCTTGTGATCTCCTAAAATAGGATTGGCAAAACTAGGTGATATATATGTGTGTGCGTGTGTGTGTGCATATATATTGTAGGAGCGGGTGAGTAAGGCAGGATCAAGCACAGGTAAAACGCACGCCGAAAGAAATCTCTCCGTTCAAAAATTTGTTTTAAAAGATTTAGTGAAAATTCAAGGCAAACAGTCAACACAACAATAAAGGTTGTTACACACATAGAATAAAAGGCCAAAAAAAATTTGGGAAAAAATGTTTATTCTATAAACTTAGCTTTTCTTCTCAAACCTCAGTTGATTCAATACTTAAAGATGCTTTACTTCGCCTTCAGTATGTTCTAAACATACGGCACTGCATGTTCAATAGAGAATGTTAACTTTCATACTATTGAGCACGAAAGACACATGGCAAGGCAGGTCACTATGAGACTAATCTATAATCAGAGGGGAAAGAAGTAGTTAGAATATATCAATTCAATTTGTGGGGGTTATAAGAACCTCCCATATATAGGCAAACATTTAATATAACTTAAAACAACTAGCAAATGGCTCTTACACACACACACACACAATATTATATATATATATATATATATATATATATATATATATATATATATATATACACATACACAGGCTGGGAATAGATTCAAAAATTTACTTATTAATCCAATAAATGTATGTAATTAATCTTGATCAATCACATCTAACATTAAACCATGTAATTATAAAATTAATAGATAAATAATGAAGTAAATACACACTGAATCACAAAAAGAATATAGAATCAACACAAAGGAATTAATGGCAAAAAAATTATTGGCAAAGCCTTAACAATTAACAAAATACTACTTGATCAAGTACAATCTGAATTTGAATTTCTTCCAAAAAGGCAAGTTGAAAAGAAGGCAATAAGAAAACAAGGCAAATGTAGTAATTCTTAAATTGGCATAGCATATGAGACACAGATGAGTCAAAGAAAGGATCAAAACAACTGTTGATTTTGAATGTATTGCTGAAGTCTGATTTAATTGAAATAATACAAATCTCTTAAATGGGCATACATTAAAACTTGAGTTAAAAATCTGCAAATACTATCCTCAATTTTTCATCAGCATCAATGACTTGATAATTATACTCTACACACGTTTTTTAACTGGTAAGCCATGGAAATAACAGTGTAGTGCCCCTGAATCCAGAACTGAGATAGACACGCTCATCAGGCGGTCGAGATCTATCCAAGGAAAGTGGGACTACTTGGAGAAGCTGACATAAAAGCAGCTCCAAAATCGTTGTTTTGCAAACACAGCACTTAGAGAACAGGTTAGCAGCCAGGACATGTTTCAGAGAGTGCATTTGCCTTGGTGCGTATTCGCCAGGACTCTCGTAGAGCCGAGGGACTGGGAGCACACAAGTTGCCTCTGATCCCGGATCAGTTGAGTGACGCAGAGAAAGGAATTCCTGTACAAATGCGCAAATGGACAAAATAGCTGGGAAAAGCATCCAAAGTACTAACTAAGTGCTACGTTTGCAAACGGCAGTCTCCAAGCTGCTTTTTTTTGCTGACCCCCCCACCAACCCCCCATTATATATCCCATCATTTTTGACAGTTTAGCATGTCTAAGAGATTTAATGTTTTTTTGTTAGGAGAATTGTGGTATGTCTTGGGATTTTTTGGGTTACAAAAATTGTGCCACCAGAGAAAATTGTATTGTGATGCATACTGGCAAATTCACAATTTGCCATAACCGATCTCCAATTTGTTCCCTTTGTTAATCATTATATTCTATAACTACTAACAGTATATATATTTTGAAAATTGTCATATCAATACATTTTTCATATAAAAAGAAAGAACAGTATATTCTTATATGGGGGAGTGGGGTTTCATATTTTGCTTGACAACATTCTTATAGACTAAACGAATGGTATGATCTCTAGTGGTATATATAGGTGCTACATTTATAATCGTTATGAAATAAATACAAAAATGTTACTCAAGTGAAAAAAATGATAATTTCAAACTTTCTCAAACAAATTGTCTTAAGATGATATATAAGAATGCTAGAAACAAATAAAGCCATATCTATGCATGTAAATTTGGCGAGGAGCTGTGCAGCATAAAAATAAAAGTTATAATTTTGACATTTAATTGTATGCTTTCCTGAATGTTTTTGGAGTCATGTAAACAAAGCATAAGTATGAATGAAAAATACATGCTGAATAATATTTTTTCTTTACTACCAAGTAATATTTTATTGCAGAAACAGCTCTTATTTGTGAACTGTTGAACAACAAGACTCATCACCTAAACTAATAGCAAGACCCAAATAAGCAAAAATAATTGAATAATAATAAACTATTCACAGATGAGTAATCATCACCTTCTCTACCAAAGAGAGCAAGTTATATTAATGTTCTTACTACAGAAAAACATATGTTCTTGGCAATAAGCATAAATGTTTCTCTTGTACCTGTTAACATTGACAACCTTAATTTAAAATGTTGAGAAAGACAGCTGTTTAAGTAGCGGTTCAAGAATCCTTCAAAAGCTAAACCACCAGGACAGTTATTTCAGCATCAAGATGGTATTTCAAAGTGAAAGTTTTCCCTTACAAAACACAGTCATTTTTACCATCACTAAAACAACTCATGATAATCCAGTCACAGGGTATGCACAAACCAGTGTGTTTCTTCGTGCCGGTCAGAAGCCCAGATAAATAGGGAGGGTTACATCAGGAAGGGCATTCGGTGTAAAATTTTGCCAGATCAATCTGCGGACAGCAATACAGATTTCCATACAGGATCGGCCGAGGCCCGGATTAACAACAGCCGCCAACAGTGTGCTGATGGAAATTGGGCTACTGTTGGCCGAAGAAGGAGAAGAAGAGGGGGAAGGCAGAAGGAGAAGAGGAATGTAAAGAGAGTGGAACTTAGGGTAGGAACTTTGAATGTTGTCAATATGACTGGTAAGGGGAGAGAGAGTTAACTAATTTGATGGAGAGAAGGAAGGTTGATATTTTTGTGCGTGCAAGAAACTAAATGGAAAGGGGATTAAGGCCAGGTGGATCAGAGGTGGATTCAAATTGTTTTATCATGGAGTGGATGGGAGGAGAAATGAGGTAGGGGTTATTCTAAAGCAGGCATGCGCAACCTTTCCGCTATTGACGGCCGCACTACAGACTTTTTACTTTAATAACGGCCGCACTACAGACTTTTTACTTTAATAACGGCCGCCAGTAAGTCCAAGTAAACTTAATAATGTTTTATGATTTATGTAAAAATTTACAGATTACACATTAAAACAGAGTATGATATATCTGACAATATTCAATTTGCTGGTCTACATATGTAAAAAAAATGTCTACGAAACGTCATATAGGACAAAAAACCTTTACAGCAATTGTTTCAGGAAGTTTGGAAAACATCGCCATTAATGGCTTCCTTGCTCTTGCATGTTTGCAGACAGACTTGCAAAGTCAGGGGACTCGCTGGAGACCATTAGCTGTATTCCAGACTCTAGATTGCTGTCTACCAATCGGGTTCGGTACTTGTTTTTCAGATATTTCATTCTGGAAAACGCTGCTTCGCACATATGATGACCGTTTGCTAATGGCGATAGGCAGTGTATGGACTTAGCCACAAGGCCGTACAGGCGTACACTCCCATTTCCTTCTCAGTTCCATATTGGCTAGCCGCTAGTCACGTGACTTCACATGTACTCCTGGGTGTCAGCCCATTTCAACCGAACTTAATATTCAAGTAAGCAAATCGGCTTTCGGCGTCACCATACCGACCCGGCCGACAAAGATTCCGCGGCGTTGAGACCCCTTACTCGCTGGAGTCCAGAGACCCTACACCTGCACGGCCGCCATTACGTACACTTTAATATACACGTCCACGGCCGCCAAAGTCCTTGCCCACGGCCGCATGCGGCCGTACGGCCGCAGGTTGCGCACAGCTGTTCTAAAGGAACACTATTTCAAGAGTGTTTTGGAGGTGAAAAGAGGGTCAGACAAAGTGATGATTATGAAGCTGGAAACTGAAGGTGTGATGATGAATGTTATTAGTGCATATGTCCCATAATTTTTATGTGCGATGGAAGAGAAAGAAGATTTCTGGAGTGAGTTGGATGAAGTGATGGACAGTGTACCGAAGGAACAAAGAGTGGTGAATGGAGCAGATTTCAATGAACATGTTGGTAAAAGGAACAGAGGGGATGACGAGGTGATGGGTAGGTATTGTGTCAAGGAGAGGAATGAAGGTCAGATGATAGTGTATTTTGTAAAAAGGATGGACATCGCTGTAGTGAATACGTATTTTAAGAAGAGGGAGGAACATAGGGTGACGTACAAGAGTGGAGGATGATGCACACAGGTAGATTATATCCTATGCAGGAGGTTAATCTGAAGGAGATTGAATACTGCAAAGCGTTGGCAGGGAAAAGTGTAGTTAGACAGTATAGGATGGTGGTCTGTAGGATGATGATGGAGATCAAGAAGAGTAGAAAAGGGAGGGCAGAACCAAGGATCAAATGGTGGAAGTTGAAAAAGGAAGATGGCAAGGTTGAGTTTAAGGAGGAGGTAAAACAGGCACTGGGTGGCAGTGAAGAGTTACCAGACAGCTGAGCAACTACAACAGAAGTAGTAAGGGTGGCAGCTAGAAGAGTGCTTGTCGTGACATCTAGACAGAGGAAGGAGGAAAAGGAAACCTGGCGGTGAAATAGGAAAGTACAAGGAGAGTATACAGAGGAAAAGGTTGGTGAAGAAGAAGTGGGACAGTCAGAGAGTTGCAGAAAGTAGACAAGACTACAAGGAGATATGGTGTAAGGTGAAGAGAGAGGTGGCAAAGGCTAAAGAAAAGGTATATGATGACTTGCATGAGAGATTGGACACTAAGGAGGGAGAAGAGGACCTGTAACAATTGACTAGACAGAGGGACCAAGCTAGGAAAAATGTGCAGCAGGTTAGGGTGATAAGGGATCATGATGGAAACATGCTCACAAGCAAGGAGGGTGTGTTGAGCAGATGGAAACAGTACTTTGAGAGGCTAATGAATGAAGAGAGAGAGAGAGAAGGTTGGATGATGTGGCAATAGTGAATCAGGAAGTGCAACGTATTAGCAAGGAGGAAGTAAGGACAGCTATGAAGAAGATGAAGAATGGAAAGGCCGTTGGTACACATGACATAAGCATGGAGGTGTTTAGGAGAGATGGCAGTGGAGTTTTTAACGAGATTGCTTAATGAAATCTTGGAAAGTGAGAGGATGCCTGAGGAGTGGAGAAGAGGTGTACTGGTGCCAATATTTAAGAATAAGAGCTATAATAACTACAGGGGGATAAAATTGATGAGCCACCGCATGAAGTTATAGGAAAGAGCAGTGGAAGCTAGGTTAAGAAGGGAGGTGATGGTTAGTGAGCAGCAGTATGGTTTCATGCCAGGAAGGAGCACCACAGATGCGATATTTGCTCTGATGGTATTGATGGAGAAGTATAGAGGAGGCCAGAAGGAGTTGCATTGCGTCTTTGTGGACCTGGAGAAAGCATATGACAGGGTACCTCGAGAGGAGTTGTGGTATTGTATGAGGAATTCAGGAGTGGCAGGGAAGTATGTAAGAGTTGTACAGGATATGTACGAGGGAATTGTGACAGTGGTAAGGTCTGAGGTAGGAGTGAAGGATGCATTCAATGTGGAGGTGGGATTACATCAGGGGTCAGCTCTGAGCCCTTTCTTATTTGCAATGGTGATGGACAGGTTGAGAAACAAGATTAGACAGGAGTACCCGTGGGCTATGATATTTGCTGGTGATATTATGATTTGTAGTGAGAGTAGGAAGCAGGCTGAGGAGATCCTGGAGAGGTGGAGATATGCTTTAAAGTGGAGGGGAATAAAGGTCAGTAGGAACAAGACAGAATACAGTGTGCTAATGACAGAGAGGTCAGTAGAATGGTGAGGATGCAGGAAGTAGAGTTGGCAAAGCTGGATGAGTTTAAATACTTGGGATCAACAGTACAGAGTAACAAGGATTGTGAAAGAGTGGTGAAAAACAGAGTGCAGGCAGGGTGGAATGGATGGAAAAGAGTGTCAGGAGTAATTTATGAGAGACAGGTATCAGCAAAAATAAAAGGGAAGGTCTACAGGATATTAGTGAGACCAGCTATGTTATATGGATTGGAGATGGTGGCACTGACCATAAAACAGGAGACAGAGTTGGAGGTGGCAGAATTAAAGATGCTAAGATTTACATTGGGTGTGATGAGGATGGACAGGATTAGGAATGAGTACATTAGAGGGTCAGCTCAAGTTGGACGGTTGGGAGACAAAGTCAGAGAGGCAAGATTGCTTTGGTTTGGACATATGCAGAGAAGAGATGCTGGGTATATTGGGAAAAGGATGCTAAGGATAGAGCTGCCAGGCAAAAAGGAAAAGAGGAAGACCTAAGAGAAAGTTACAGATTTGGTGAGAGAGGACATACAGGTGATGGATGTAACAGAGCAAAATGCAGAGGACAGGAAGATGTGGAAAAAGATGATCGGCTGTGGAGCCCCTAACGGGAGCAGCCAGAAGAAGAAGAAGAATACAACTCACAATGTCATCACAATGATGTACATACTATTGATCATTCCACTTGTGAAATTTCCAGGGATATCTACTATCTTCTACTGAAGTCAATATCTTCTAATGTATGTTTCCAGAACAAAACTAAAAGAAAAAACAATATCAATATCCTAAGATTCCATTACTGTTTTCTAAATGACAAAGTTAAATAGCTCTGTTTTAAAGCATCAACACTGATTAGAAAAAATTACGGTTTAATTCAAAACATTGTGATTTTTTTGGCATCCAATGTTCTTTTTGCTATTCTCTAATAAGCCCATTTTTGCCCATTGTCTATCTGATTGTGGAGTCGACCATGCCTTTGCTGGGGTAAGAGAGGCAGGCAGTCCAATGGATGTTTTAAGATTACTTTGTGACCTTCTTATGATTTAATACTGTGTTTGCATTTAATTTCAGGTCAGCTACCCTATTCTAAACATTTTCCATTTGGAGATTACGGCTCTCAGTGGAGTCGCAGAGCCTTAGAAACAGCTTAGTAACTCTTTCTAGTTTAAAAGATATTAAAAACTTTTTCTCCGATATCTTTGTTATGCCTTTGTGATTACAAAATATTTTAACCCTTGCAAAGTCTGATTTTTTGGTTCCAGTCTCAATAAAGAAAAAAACATTTTAAACATGTTCCATGTTAAAAATAATCAGCATATACTGAGGAAATTTCCACATACATTTTTCAAGTTACCGATTTGACCTAGTTATTTCAGGCAAAGGAATGGCAAATGTGATCACTTTCAAAATGGATTTTAAGGATGAGACATGAAAGTTATGGTCTTCCTGAGATTGCCAGAACAAGCTCAGAATCCATAATGACGCATTTCAATAAGCTATGGCTCACAAGGATAAATTGGATGAATACACTTGGTTGTCTGTGTTAGAGTCTAAACTCCCAAAACATTATTCATTGCAAAAATAACAAATAATCTGTAAAAAGAATCAAGGAGACATCTGTATATCTGACATTCCAGAGGGTAAAAAGGAAAATAATGTAAGCTTTCCTAACTTTTTTCTACTATGCCTAAACTTTTGAGAGAAACTCCTTATTTTTAAAGCAATTCATTTCTTTGAGAGAGCTAAAGGAAAAGAAAATACTGTGGTCACCAAATTTGTTCATCTATCTTCTGTCTGCCCGCAGGAAGCAACTTGGCTCCCAGTGGACCTATTTTGAAATTTGGTAAAATTGTTCATTAAGAAAATTTAATAAAAAGTTCAATTTTTGGAATATAGAATGCTATAACAAAGTTTTGAAAATACAGAACCTCTTATTTTAAAAAAAAGCACATTTTCAGACACATCTACCTTAAAACAGAGAAAGATTCTGTTTTACTTCAATTATGGATTAATAGGCATGGCTTGATATTCTGTCTGTAGAAGTGCCTCCTATGGCAGTGCAGCAACATGCACAAACCTCAGAAACAGCAACTCACTTCACCTGTGCCTTGAAATCGTAGTAGGCAAGTGAACTGGTGTTCAACACAGAAACATTAAAAACTCCAAGCAACTTGCATTTGTACAAATAAACAAAACAGGAAAAACACTTTCTAACTGTAGTTCGGTGACACTTTATGCATACAGTGTATAAATGTTCACTCAGGAGTTCTACTACACTAAAAACAATCTCACAGCTACGTTATATGACGATTATAATAATGTTTCTCTAACATTATCATTTCTTAGCAAAGTGCCATAATAACTTGCTATCCATCGTGGTTATATGCAGCCAATATTTTAGCCACAAACATCAGTAGAGATTCTTTCGAAAATAACTTTTTATTATAAAAAAAGTATAACATTTTATGTTTAAGAATTTTAGACCTAGACCCTCCAAAATTAAACAACTAACAATAGGACCTCAATCACTGCAATTGTTTACTTTGTTTGAGTTGTAATCTGCTGTCAAGCTATTTCGGCCAGAAAAAGACTATTTCAAAATGGCATTGAAAAAATAGACATTTTTGTACTCTACTAATGTATGTTCTTACATTGTATTATCACTGCTATATTTGAATGTTAAAAAATGTTTAATAAAGAAAATTGTGATAACTAATTCTTTGATGAAGTGAAACAGTTAAAGTCTCTGGGCACACTTAAATATTATGCCAGGCATACATACATACATACATACATAATTGTGTTTTTTTTGTTACTTTCATATTTAGCGATATAATTACACTAAACATCTGGACAAGTTCAAGAAGTAAACTTTGCTTGACAAAATCATATGGAATTGGGGATTGCTGCTTCTTCTTCTTCTCTTTTACCCCACATAATCTGGTAGTTATTATAATAAGTGAGAGAACAATAATAAATAATAAGTGAGTTTGGGTTTATGTCTGCCTATTTTGAATATAAAGAAGTTGAAAAAGAGGGGAGGGATGTGAAAAGTTTGTTTTGTAGTATAATTTTCTTTTCCAGTCTTTTTAACTGTCATCCTCATTTTTTGCACAGCATCATCTTAATTATGACAAATTATACAAACAAAAAGAACATCAGTTGTCAAGTAGAAATGCTCAAAACTTGCTGTATCACTGGGTATCCTTTTTCAGTAAATTTACCTCTGTGGCTGAAGTCCCTCTAAATCCAAACTTTGTGGCAGAGAGCTATTGTCACAATTAAAAACCTAATTGTTAGCTTCCCATGATATCTCCATGCAACATCCTTGTGACATAAGTATATAATAGAGCTAGTTCTCTCGCTTTACTTCCTTTCCCTTGGTATTTAATAATCAGCCTAATTTATTGCCTTGAGTGTTCCTGACATGTTGCTTCAATATTTGTTATTTAAAAAAAACAAAAAAAAAACAATACATTAGCCCATTAATCCCTTTCTTCCTTAAATACCAGTACAAAGGTTTGTGACTATACACTGGCTTACTTTGTGGAAAAAGTGTTACTGTCTATTACCTAATGAGTTCAACTTTAGACACCAATATGAGGTTGTTGCAATTATAAAGTAAGTTAAAGACTTTGAATATGATTTTTGCCTGTTTACTGTTGTCCATTGGTTTGTTTTTAGTCCAAAAGATCACAGTCTAGATTGAATCGATCATGTTCTGAAATCATACAAATAATATGAACTCAGAAATGAACTCATGGGCTGTGGTAGAAGATATAGATTACACCACTTCATTTCACAACTGCTATTAAAGATGTACGGTTCTACAGTGGCTGGCAGTGGCATAAACACTCATCCAAATTTAAGGGGAAGCTAAGTACAAAAGGTTTCCTTGTACACCAATGACATGCTACTAAATATTTGTAGCATAGACTCTGGTCTTCAGCAGGAGATACAAATAAAGGATGAATATTAGGAGTAACTTAAGTAATCATTCATTGAGAATGCAAATGCCCATCTGTCAATATACAAACAATTTCCTTTCACAACTGATGAAGGTTATACAAACAAAATTTTGTGTTTCTAACCTTACTATTTTTCAGTGTGGAAATAACCTTTATTTTCCCATATTAAAGTAAATGTATTTTCCCCCTTTGTTGAAATATCCAGCATTTACAGTAGCATCTGTCATAAGTACAGGATCAAGACCTTTCAAAACAGAAGACATTTCTGTGACATTTAAAAATAATCTGTCAGAAAAGCAGCTTGCTGAAGAAACACATTTTTGTTGCTTGCAAGATTAAAAATTCTTAATATAGCATACACTAATATTCATTTTACTGTTTTAATGCATTTAGACCCCATTAGTGTGTTTTCATTAGTAAAAGGTGTACAGATCTCTAAGTTAATTGTTGCATTGCATACTCATGGTACTGTATTTAATCTAAAAAGGTGGCACCTCTGTTACTTCAAGATCAAGGTACACAAAATAAAGTAAATGATCATGCAGTTTCTTATGTGTGCACCAAAGATAACCTAAGGCACATAAGTAACATTTACTTCAAAACTAATAATAACTCAATAAATATTTTTTTTTTTTTTCTCAATTTAACGAGCTCTTCAAGCAATAGCCAGAATAATGATTATGTTTAGTTAGGCTTCTAATCAGCAATCTGTCATTTTAGCATCGTTTTGCTGCCATTTTCCCATTCTGATTGTCTGCAATGATGCTTTTACATTGGTCTGAAGGAAATTATCCTATTTTTCCTTGCAGAGCTGCATTATTTCAGAAACACTGGTAGGTTTTTTAGTATAGACTTCTTACTGCAGGTTGTGTGTCAGAATCTCTATTGGGTTTAGATCTGGGTTTTGACTAGCTCTTCTTTCAGTCATTCTAATGTAGACATGCTTTTGTATTTTGATCATTGTCATGCTCCAATAACAATTACGCTTCACCTTCAGCTTACCTATGGATGATCGTTCATTTTATTTAACAGTTTTCTGATTGATATGTATATAGTGGAATTAATAATTCAATAATATGGGGGAGGTTTTCCAGGTGGTCAAGTAGGAAAGCATTCCCCAAACCATTACTCTAAAGACTGTCATGCTTGACTATTCTGGCAACATCCAACATTCTTTTTGCTATTCTCTAATAAGCCCATTTTTGCCCATTGTCTATCTGATTGTGGAGCCATGACCATGCCTTTGCTGGGGTAAGAGAGGCAGGCAGTCCAATGGATGTTTTAAGATTACTTTGTGACCTTCTTATGATTTAATACTGTGTTTGCATTTAATTTCAGGTCAGCTACCCTATTCTAAACATTTTCCATTTGGAGATTATGGCTCTCAGTGGAGTCGCAGACCTTAGAAACAGCTTAGTAACTCTTTCAAGTTTAAAAGATATTAAAAACTTTTTCTCCGATATCTTTGTTATGCCTTTGTGATTGCAATGTGTCCTTGATGATCAGGGTCAACATAAGTGAGGTTTAAACTGGGCAAAACTGGATACTGTTGTGTTTTTAACTGGATTGATTGAACTGTGGGGCAAATTCACTTTTACATAGCGCCAGTTGGTGTTTTTGTTTATTAAATGAAATCCTTTAAAACGTGTTGCCTGTGCAAAAAAAAAAAAAACAACAGACATCTCTGCTCCATAACGATCTACCTAGTTGCATGGCATTAAATTATGTTTAACACTTTCAAATGTGACCTCCACTTTCAAACATGAAAGTTAGCACTTAATATAAGTTGTAGCTTTATGCCCTTATTATTTACAGGCACAATCATTGCCAATAACAATGTGTGGTGTTTACACACCAAAAAAATAGAATAGCTGAAAGCTTATTTGAAAATGAATATAAAATTATTTTAAGAAAACAAAATATTTTTCCAATTATCACAATTGTTAAAGTGATCCATGACTTGTCTTAAAGTGCTGGTCACTGTTTATTAAGAAAGACTGCAACTGCTGCAAAGGTAGTAGAATGGATATTTGAAATAAATTAAAGGTTTCCAGCTTTGAAAAACTCTGTAAGGTGCAATGAAGTCTAACTCCCCTTACTAACAGTCTTAGGAAGCAAGAAAAGGTCAGATATTCACTCCAAAATTAGTTTTAAATGGCACAAATAATCACACATGCCAAATAACTGACAGTTGTAAAGATTTTGTATTTTCACCCTGCTGTCAATATAAAGTGCAGGTCATTGTCCATCTTTCCTGAAGAAGCGTTTTTTTTTTTGTTTTCCATGAGGAGTTTATGTTTTACAAAATAATGTCAACAAACATATCAGATTTTAAATATTCAATGCAGTTTATAAATTAGGTTATTAAGCCAATAAATAGTAGTATTATATATAAGTTTATATACTGTATATACATTTCAGACCCACTTAATCTGTAATGGAAAGAAAAAGAAATGATTTTCTTCAAGGATAAATTATATTTTTGCTATTCAGAACTATAAGAAAGTACAATATATCAATTTTAATATGCATAATATACACAATCTTAAATACAATACTGTTCAATAGATTTAATTCAAGTACCTTTTACAGATATGTTTCACTGTGGGATATACTTAGGTTAATTAAGCTTTCTAAATGTGTGGAAGTTTTTTTATGTATGTAATGTACTCATCATTTTAAAAAACTTTCTTAAACTAAAAAGCAACTTCATTTATTTCTTGGACTTAATTAATAAGAATATGCATATACATGGTCATTGTTCAAATACTCATACATTGAAAAGAAAAGATCTGCAAGAATACCTAGTTTCATGCCTAAGTGTAAAATGAAAACATTAACAATTGTCTTTAGTGTCTCTTCTGTTACTCTAATCATATTAAAAATGACAGTGTTTTATACAAGAAGAACATAAGCTTTCAACAAATGCCAGTGGCAACTATGGATCATTTACCTGCAGTTGAACTGAGTGGTCACGTAGGCCTGCAGCTATTGAATGAAACCTGCTAATGTTTCTTTGCTCTCCTGCTGTGGTAATCGCTTCTAGGACCTTTTCAAGCCTAAAGAGGTAAATAAACCACATTTTAATTCAATATGAACAGAATAATATTACACCACCATTCTGCTAATAATACATAAAAAAATTAAAACATTTCTTATACATATCATTGCTAGGGGTGCTAAATGCAACAAATACCCATTTACTTTAGCAAAATGCAAACATCAAGCACAAACATAGCCGAATTATTCACGACACCCTTTTCCACACTAACTGTCTAGTAAAGAGTAAGCATGACTTTTCTTTACCTAAAATTAACAGACAAAACTGTTAAGTCTTTTTCTTTTAATATTCACTATATAAGAAAAGATATTTGCACAAATTGCCCTGTTAGTAATACTCACCAGACAAAATATCAGCTTGATTTAAAAATGATTTACATCTAATGCATTTTTAATGAATTTAATTGATTCTTTTTACTTAGTTTGTCATACAAATCACTAAAGAATAAAAACGATTTTACTGTTCAATCTTTTAAGCACTGGCATGTGAAACAGCAAATTCTATGATAATATAACTCACTGATGGGGACTGAACCAGCAACTGAGGATTTTACCGTTTACCTTAGTCACTACAGTAGCATAAATTATAAAAATACTCAAAAACTGGATTTATTGAGGCAGAATTAAATTCTGCCAACACCAAATAATGCTGCCTTCATATTATTGTATGACAAACACATTAAAAGGAAAAAGTGATGACATTTCCATTTTAAATTATTTTGATATTTGTGTTTTCTTTTAAAATATGATACAAGCAGGCAGTGAAGTTTTGACAGTTTATTATTCAGTACTTTATTTTTTGGACAGAATTACCAGTTGAATTTGGAGTTGAACAAACAGACTACATTTTCATTAGGTTAACTTGAAATACTTAATTGTCATAGAAAGTTTATTTCTTCCAAGTCTATTTCAGTTATAAATCAGAAATTTAACATATTGTCTAATCTTGTTTAAATTGGTGAGTTGGTTAATGCTATTATGTACTGTAAATTTGTTTACTTTTTTATTTTGTTCTGCTAAATTATAAATTGTACACTATACATGTATAACTTCAATATTATGGTTAGGTCAGTTTTTCTTC
The DNA here is from genome assembly GCF_900747795.2 of Erpetoichthys calabaricus. Taxonomy (NCBI): domain Eukaryota; kingdom Metazoa; phylum Chordata; class Cladistia; order Polypteriformes; family Polypteridae; genus Erpetoichthys; species Erpetoichthys calabaricus. The sequence continues at coordinate 98,822,991 of NC_041397.2, read as the reverse complement.
TGACTATTGCAGGGGGTTCATGAGTCCTACCACAAAAATATTTATTTGAGGTCAATCACTGCTGTTAAATAAACTGCTTGTCTCAATTACCAATAACATCAGCTTTATTTCTGAGAAATTCAGAAAATTGTGCATTTTTTTCATACCTCGTAATGCACAGAACTCTACTCATTCTCATATTTTGCTCTTGATCTAAGTGTACTGTCTTCCTGACATTTTAAGAGTATAATAATTCCTTTTTCCTTTACTTTCCTGTCCAGTACCTGTGAGGTTAATCAAAAAGGTAGAAAAAAAAAGATAATGGTACCATTTATATCTGTAAGTTTTTATCTTGTATAACCTATGTAAAAAGAGACTGTACATTGAGTGTGAGAGTGTTGAAGATTCATATATACTAATTCATTGTGGTATACATTTTGTTGATTTTAGAAGGATACACTCTGGAAATATTTTTGACAAGGCAGAACAAAAGCATAATCCATGCATTCATTAAATGAGAAGTTCTATTAAAAGCAGGGACTGACTTTGAATAAACAAAAAAAAAAAAAACAGCAAGTACTAAGGCACTCCAAAAATAGAGTTGTCTATCTGCTTAGTAATGTGTGAAAAGGCTAAAAAGGAAAGGACACAATAAAGCTACTCATTGCAAAAAAGAAAAGAAATTCCTAACAGGAAAATGTTAACTATAAAAATACAAATGTTATTCACTGTAGAGAATATAATTAAGACAGCAAATCATTAAGACACTATCCACATAATGCAATGCTAGTTTATATTATCCATTCATACATTTAAACCTTGCGGGTCAATTACAACAAGCTCTTCATGTTAGTCTGCCATCACTTACTAAGTTGTGGACTATTTGGTACAGTACTTCCTGGAGATATCAAAGGTTTCCGAGTTCAACTGCAGCAAAAACACGTGCAGAACAAAGCTGGAATTCAGCTAAACGTATACTTAGGTTCAAGAACTATTTTGCTTACTAAAAGCTCCAGACCAACAAGCAACCACATATTTATTATTAAATAATTACAAAGCACCTCAAGCAAATAATCACCATTTAAGTTAGCAAAATTGTTTCTAACACAACAAGAAATTACATTTGTGAAATACAGAAAAAATACTGTTGCTCTAACCTTCTAAGCATTTCTGCTGTATTAAAGTTGCACTTTTTGTTAGCATGCTGTACTTCCTGTTTATTTTTGAGAACTGCCATTTTCTCTTGAAATAATGCTCTCTCTAACCTCCTGTACTAGAAGAAGCTTCTTTACATCATATTGACACAGGTTTTCGAAATCCGAATTCCATATATCAATTTCCCCTCAAGGATTAACCAAGTACATCAAATTAAAATGAGGTTATCTTAACAATTTTTTTTTGCCATTGAATCTTTTTTCATTGTTACAGTGATATCATAAAGAGAACCAAGAGCTGTTCCCAGAGATACCATTGTATCCCTACATATAACCTACTTCGGTAAGCGAAACACAGAGAAGCGATGGGATATCTGCACAATATTTTCCACAAAAGCCAAAATAACAGGAGATGTTGGTGCTACATACTGCAGTCATATTCAGATTTACTTTCACAAGCAAAGGGTTGATCAACAGACACAGGTATACCTCAGATAATTGTCAGATGGTGTGTGACCATAAACTTATATTTCTCAATGTGATAGCAAGATGGGCTCACAGTACCAATGATGCTTGAATTTTTGACAGCTGTAAAGTAAAATTAAGCTCTTACAAAGAAGTATATTATGAAATTTTTATGACTATTTTTAATCTTTACAAATGTGTTTTCAGACACCTGTTCATAATCCCACATTACCAGAGCTGTGGTATAACAGAAGTCATTAAAAAATAAAAAAATAAAAAAAAACACAATGAGACAGCTTTTGGAATTTCAACACAAGACTTTTCCCATCTGTGATATGATCTGCATACCAGTATACCAAGAACCAGGCAATATTGCATGTGCAATCACACACAACCTTGAAAGTGACTTGGGACAACTCCACTCTTCCATCTACAAAGCACACTGTCTGTACTGTGTTCTGCCTTTATCAATAGGTATTACAGGACCAATCGCCAAGAGACCAAGAAGGGGCAGTTTTCTAAAATATGATCATAAACAACTGTGAAGAAGCACTTCACTGCTTTATTTGTTTTACCTTTCAGCCTAGTCTATTTTTTAAGGTACATTTTAGCATTACAGGACAGTATGTTCTTTGTGGGGTGTGTGGTGTGGTCCAGCAGTGTTGCATGCTGCTGAGGGGCACATGTACTGCTGAGATTAGGGGCACATAAACATAGACTTGTACTGAACTCCTATTCCCTTCCTGCAAGTGTTGCTCAGGCAATTGCAGTCCATTATTTTTCATGAAAACAGTGTGGTTAATGCAAAGGTCGATTGAGCGAGGGTGTAGGCAGCAGTTTTGCATTGCATAGCTAAGGAAGAATGGCAACAGGCACTCATAAAGATATGATAGGGAGCAGAAATTGAATGCAAATGGATGGAGGAAAAAGGAGGAAGTATGCCGATGGGAGGAGGGTAGGTTGAAAGTATGTGTATCATTGGACATCTCTGGAGGTTTTGTTTATATAGAAACTTAATCAGTTTTGTTTTTATTTAAGTCTGAATGTATTTATTTTTGTTAGCATTTATGCACAATAATAACTGATATTTGCACATGAATTTCTGAAATCCGCCTCTTATTGCTTTTCTTTATGTCAATACTTGGTATTGGTCATCAGAATAAATTTTAAAACGTCATTTTTTTTGTTTTGAAACATAAATTTGTATTTTCCTAAATACAGCCATGCAATACTACACAAATATTGAGATCAATCACAAAAAAATACATAGCAAATCTAACTCCGGCTTGCAATTCTATGCAATTATGGTTTATTACAAGTCAAACTCAGGGTGAAGTGTAATGATCTGCTTTATATTTTAAGCCCAAATTACAATTGGGACAGTATTTTGCTGCCATCCAGTTGATGAAATTAATTCACGCTTCACAAAATCATAAATATTTGACTTTTACCACTCTAAGTTAACTCATCAATATGCAATAGTTGGGCTTAGCCTCCAACTAAAAACACAACAACAAACGAAAAGCTGCATTAACACTAGAATTACCAGAGCCTACAAAAAAACTCGTAGATCCGGCCCACCTTAACTCGCTTCTTAAAACCGTTCTCACCTCTCCGCCAGCGTCTTTTGTCATCTAAATGTACTGATAAAAGACATGCTGCCAGCAGCTGGCTATTCCATCCCCCAAACGACTTAGAAGTAAACCAGCTTTTCCCAGCTCATGCCTTGATTGATTATCTGGGAGTGGAGTTTTAGAGTAGAAATAATAGATTATTATTTAGAACACACGCATTTCATATGTGTTGCATTTCTACAGTAATCTGTGTAAACACATTGTTAAAACAGAAACGTTTTATATATTCTAGTAGCAAATGACAAAATGTAGGCATAAACTATATAATGTATGAAGCCTGAAGTCCAAATATCAAAGAAACACTTTCACAAAAGGTACAAAAAAAAAACACCACCAAAAAAAGCCGCCTTAGTATGCGACATTGACACGCATTAATCGTCACTGCTTCCGTGGCGCAACAGTATCAGTCGCTGACTAGTAATCAGAAGGTCATGAGTTTGATCCTGCACAATTCCCTTTTGAGAAGTGTTCTTATTTTCACTATTTTAGAATAGAATTGATTTCAGTCTGTAACAACCGGTGTAATTTATGATATTTGTAAAGGTTAGCTTTATTTTTTTTTTAAATTCACTTTTCATTGTCTCAGTCGCGTTCAGGATCCTTCCCTACCCCATCTGACACTGCTGTTTTCACATAAAGACGCGCTATAGTTCTGCAGTGTATCACGATACATACGACCGCGTATTTTTTTCCCCCAATATTGCCAGTCCCCACGTGTTGCTGTATGCTGTTTCTTTTGTACTCCAGGACATGCAGAGGAAAGCATGGTAAAGAGCAGTAACTTCAGCGCTATATGCAATCATCAGACACTCTCCATCTGACTCTGCTGTTTTCACATAAAGACTCGCTAAAGCTCTGCAGTGTACTTGTGACTGCATTGTCGTACCAATGCTTGCGAACTGAAGTGTCTGCATGCACTTTTCGTGGCATTATACCTGTATTTTTTGAGTATGCCCATGTAGCTCAAACACAGGAACATATGTTGATGTAAAAGTATAACAAAACAAGTGCACTTTTATTCAAGACTATAACCGAAGAAAAAAGAAAGCAAGTTACAGTAAGCGGTTGATATGACAGCTTGCGTGGTGGAATGCTAAGAACTGCTGATTTCCATTCTGTGCTATATAACTGTTAACATTTGAATCTGATGATTGCATATAGCGCTGTCTTATTCAGTGTGCGCAAGAACATGCAGGTGGCCAGTTGCTGAGTGCTACAACGCACATTTTAAAAAAAAAAAAAGAGACAAATATATGTGACGTTTTGAAGAAATCATTTTATGACGCAAATAGTATCAATCAGAAAACATCATCGAAGTAATGCAATATTATTTGAAAACGAACAGCGTCAGATCGGGTGTGAAGTTATACTGGCGCTGTTTGAGTCAGATCAGAAGCTGAATAAGCTGAAAAAGCTCCTGTTCTGACTCTAAGTAAAAAAGCATGAATTAATCAACAGAAATAACCGCAATTGACATTTTAAAGTTAACGATTTACAGTGCATACCAATTTATAAATTCAATGTCCGTTTGAGGAAAAAAAAAAAAACCACTCTCTTCAAAGCTGGGAATCGAACTCACGTCTCTGTAGCACGGTAGAGCAGTTGTGCTTCAAGTCAGCAAACCGTAGCGTTAAGCCACCGAAGCTGTTGTATCAACCTTGAACCTTTTGTGAAAGTGTTTATCTGATGTTTGGACTTCAGGCTTCACAGATTCTATAGTTTATGCCTACATTTTGTAACATTTATTACTAAAATATGAAAAAGTTTCTGTTTTAGCAATGTGTTTACACAGATTACTGTAGAAACGGAACACGCATGAAATGCATGTATTCCAAATAGCGATCTGTTATTTCCATTCTAAAACTCCAGCAGTTCAGTCACTCCCAGATAATCAAACAAGGCATGAGCTGGGAAAACTTAGTGAACGTTCTGCGACAGTGGGGGATGGAATAGCCGGCTACTCGCTGCTCCTCTTAATCGGCACATTTAGAAGACAAAAGAGAGGTGAGAACGGTTTTAAGGTGGGCCGGATCTACGAGTTTTTTCGTAGACTCTGGTAATTCTAGTGAAAAGCAGCTTTAGAACAAACTGAAACTGAACACCTGCTAAAATTGAGCTATAGTGATGACAATGCGAACTGGTAATTAGACATTAACAAAGAAATTGAAAATCATGCATGATACGGCACTATACGACCAAACAACCATGATATGTCTGGTAAATTCAGTCAGGTAAAGATTCAGCTTGGTACAACAATAGCTGTATGACAAAAAGGACAAGCAATATGTTAACATTCAAAGCTATGCTCACAAAGTAGTAACTGTCAATGTTCTTATCGGGAGAAATGTAGAAGTCACTAAGCCTTATGCTGTGGTAGTCCACAATGACATAAGGAACACCTCGATTATGCAAGTCAGGCAATGACATTCTACCCTCTTCATGTGCAAGTAGCAGAAAAAATAAGAAACGTGCACAAAGAAAGACACTTCTGCTGTCCCAAATGCAATATCAGGCTAAGCATTGCTGACTGTCTCAAAATGCATCACATAAAGAATGTGTAATACTGTATTTACATTAACATTTAGGCATTTACATTGATTCTGCTACATATAGTAAAATTGTTTCTCTTTTCATTGTCCTGGGGTAAGCATAACGCTAAAGAGGCTAAATGTTGTAAGACTATTATGTAACTTTAGTTAAATATTATTATAATTTACCAAGTAACAGATGCATACATGTAGTGCCAATATTATTTCCCATAAATCTGTGAGCAGTCTAAAGCAATCCAGAGTTTCTCAAAGTATGGTAGTGAGTTGCTTAGGTTTAAATGAGTCAACTATTTTGATCACCTCTAGAGATTGTCAGGAAAACAGGCCAACCTGACCAACTAGTAAAAGCTTGGCCTAAGAATCAGGCCCGAAATGGACTGGATAGACTCAAATAACTGAAATTTAAAATTAGTAGATCATAAAGTGTCCGTTGTGTTAAGAAAATTAAAATATGAACAGAATAACAGGATAAGGGCATCAGTTAATTCCACAAAAAACATTTTCTGTTAAGTCAAAACTGAACTTTTGAATAAAAGATAGTTTTTATTACTTGAGTCCTCTGTCAAATGCAGTACAGGAAACTGAACCTTTAAACTATGATGCTTTGAAACAATTGACTATTTACTCATAAGAATGTATCTAAATAATAGTAAGTCTGAAGCTTATGACACAGATATGAAAACAGAATTAGAAACAAGGAAATATCACTTGAAATATCCTTGAAATGAGTTTCCTCCGCAGGTTGTCTGGGCTCTACCTTAAAGATAGGGTGAGAAGCTCAGTCATCCGGGAGGGGCTCAGAGTAGAGCCGCTGCTCCTCCATATCGAGAGTCAGATGAGGTGGCTCGGGCATCTGATCAGGATGCCTTCCTGGTGAGGTGTTCCAGGCACGTCCAACCGGGAGGAGGCCCCAGGGAAGACCCAGGACACGCTGGAGGGACTATGTCTCACGGCTGGCCTGGGAACGCATTGGGATTCTCCCGGAAGAGCTAGAAGAAGTGGCTGGAGAGAGGGAAGTCTGGGCATCTCTGCTCAAGCTGCTGCCTCCGCGACCCGACCTCGGATAAGTGGAAGAGGATGGATGGAAATATCACTTAAGCAAATAAAGGTATATTTTAATTATGTGTTATGGTCTCTAACACATGAAAAGGAATTCAGAAGGGAAAATCTAGTTTAGGAGAAAGGTTGATTAAGATTACAATTTGGAGAAGAAATTTCTTATATAAGCAGAATTAGATTTGAAAGATTAGATGGATCAAATTGAAGATAGAGTGGAAGGACTGAATGTGTGCCGTTATTTATAATATTTTCTTTATTATATTTTGCATTTAATCTCTTAGCTTTCTATTTTATTTTTAATAAACACAATAAACTCTTTTTAATTTAATTATGTCTAACTTTTCAGGAGGTTCAGGTAGCAGGTGTCAAAATAGGGGTTTCATTGAAGGTCTAGGAAAAGTTAGGGATATTAAATACAGGTCTGTGATGTGATGGCCTGCAGCCAGTAACCAAACATGTTAAAGTCTCAACACCTGGACCAGAGATTCAGAACTACAAGGTCATCATTGCCTCCACATCTCTAATAACCTGGGGTAACCAGGCCCACATCTAGATCACGGCAGCAGCTTTTGTTTAGAGCTTCTTGGAACTGAGAACATGTTTTATTATGGTGCTAGAGACTTAGGTCAGTGGCAAAGCTTGCTTCATGGAGCATAAATTTAGTCCAAAGCTTTATGCTAAGCTCAAAAGGTGGAGCTCCTGGTACTATGTGACTGTCAGTTTGTTGCAATTGACCTTGTAAGATTCATTTCAGCACAAGGTTTGAGCCGTTTTCGAGAGAGCATGCTAATACTATAGGTCTACACACCCAAACATATCTAATAATCACATTAAATTAATACCAATACCTATTTATTTCTTATTGGACTACTAAGCATCATATGAAACCAGATATTACACCACATTTTATGTGAACACCAGAACTTTTCATGAGAGTGTCTCACAACACTCTCTCTCTTTCAGGTCCCACCTCTTTGGAGTAGAAGTGAGCAGAAGCACAGAGCAGCAGCGTCTCCCACAGGCATGTAGCCCTTCGCTAACACCTGAGTAAGTTCAACTGAAGTAAAGCCGACACCTGACCAACAGAAATAACCGGCAGTTTGAAATCCAAGTCGATTGCTCAGCGGGTGGTGGAAACTTAAAGCTGACGGTCTCTTAGTGATTCAGCTGAATGCAGAAAGTGCCGAAAGCACCGAAGTTAGTGCAAAAACGGAGAAGATGATATCAGTGCTAAACGTAAGTTCTATCGGCTCTCTGCCTGTTGAGGGCACGTTTATATGTTGTGTGTCCTGCAGCATGTACAGTTCAGGTTTTCCGGCCAACAGTGTAGACAGCTTCACTTGCCAAAAGTGTTTGGTTTAATTTAGAGTTGGTCGGGAAAGTACACAAATTGGAAGACCACATTAGGACCCTGACAGCAAATAGGCAAACCAGAAATTGGATCAACTCAGTCTGTTTAGACAATTCGGCTATTTCTGAAACGGCTTCAGTCTCTCCAAGTCCCACTGTAGTCAGTGCGCAGCCAAAGTCAGCAGCACCAATTCAGCCACAGAGCGAGTGGGTAACAGTAAGACGGGGGTCTAAGAAGCCAAAATTTTGTCCCTAGGCACCCAGGTCACCAATTCAGACCCAGAACAGATTCTTAGCACTCCGCAGCGCGCCTGTGGAAACTGAGAATAAGAAAGTGCTTATAATTGCTGATTCCATAGTGCGGAATGTTAGAATTCCACACTATGTTAAACCAGCAGTTAATGGTAAATGCCTTGCAGGGGTCAAGATTTCTGACATAGAGGCAGCATTGGACTGTGTCGTAGACAATTAAGTATCTACCTTATTGCTGCATGTCGGCACTAATGATATTTATTTACAGCAATCTGAGGTATTAAAGAAGAACTTCATCTATCTATGCACCAAAGCTAAAAGAAAATGTCAGAATTAAGTTGTATCTGGCCCCTTACCAAGATTATATAGAGGGGATGTGATTTATAGCAGATTGTGTTCCCTAAACTGCTGGCTAGAAACCTGGTGTGCAAATAAAAGCACTGCGTTTGTGAACAATAGGGATGATTTTTGGGAAAGGCCTGGATTTTTCAAAAGAGATGGTCTCCATCCAAACTGGAGGGGATCTTATGTATTATCCCAAAATATATCAGCAAAACTGCCTGGCTGACTGATTAGAGCACCATCCATGCCGCAGTCATGTGATCACAGGCTGTTGTTTATCCCACCTGTTACTATTCTGAAGCTGTTACCCATAATCCCTGTTGTGGGGCATCCAGTAAATTTAGTCTTGATGCAAACCTTAAATTATTTGATAACCAAAAAATAAGGTATATAATTAGACCAAGAGATAAAACCAGACTGTCCACCAGGGGCATCTTTAATAGAAATGTACTTCAAATTAAAACAAAAAATATATCACCAGTTCAAAAAGAAGCATGCAGTTTTAAATGCTGCTTATTGAACATTCACTCTCTTGGCAGTAAAGCTGTTTTGGTAAACGATATTATATTAAGTACAATACATTGATGTGGAAACTTACACCGTTAGCAAATGTTTTACTTATTTGTTAAATTCAGTAGGATTTTGTCAGATTGTTAAAGGTCCAACTCATAAATCAAAACCACACATTTAATTATAACTTACAAAGTTGAAATTCAAAATTTAAATATTACTCCATTAAATGAATTTATTTCTGATGACAACTTAATCACATTTGATTTAGTCCTGCCCTTGCCAACGCACTCACGGATTAAAACAATGACAGTGCGACATCTAGATTGTAATTCTGCTTCAAAATTTTTAGATATAGGGTGGTCCAGATCTAACTATGCAACTTTTAATGCAATGCAGGAAAACAATGCAAGACAAAAGAATTGTTTGAAATATCTTGCAATAAACAAATGTAGGGCAGGTGCTGCCATCTGTCAGCAACAAAAATAATTTTTTGTGAATTCTCTATGTAATAAACTTAATAAGTAATAGCGAAATGAAAATTGCATACAGTCGACCCTTGATATACGACCGGCCTGACATGCGAACAACTTGCTTTATGACCAAAATTTTTGTTTTGAATTACGACCAACATCTTGCATTACGACCCGAATGCAGTCACGTATATCCACTTGTGCAATTGTAAACAAACAGCCGAGAGTGTTTGTAAGCGTCAGTCGGAGCCCAGATACATGTGTTTGTGGATGTAATTTTGGTCAGTGCAGTGATTTATAGAATTTATTTCAATAATTGCTAAGGAAGGAAGTGAAGGTAATGAAGGTAAAGAAAGTGATCACAATCGAAATGAAGAAGGAAATTGTGTGGAAATATGAGAGTGGCATTTGTGTGATCGATCTCGCTAATATGTACAGCATGTCGAAATCCACCATCTCGACAATTTTACAAAGAAAAGATTTGTATAAGGAAACTCCTTCCAAACAATAACCACCTTCCATTTCATTCTCCTCCTCCTTCATTCCTGCAAATCAAAGATGTCAACTTAAATGGTGAGTACAGTATGAAATTGTTGTTTCTGGTAGGCTAGGCACTTTTTATAACTTGGTTAGTACATTAGAAAAATTATTGGTGTTTTTGGTAAATTATGCACATTATACAACCCTTTTTTATTAAAAAAGGTTAAGTAGGTGTTGCTGTGGGAGGTTCAGAACACATTAAGGGCATTTCCATTATTTCTTATGGGAAAAATAGTCTTGACTTACAACCAACTTGAGTTACAACCAGCCCTCGCGAATGAATCAAGTTCGTAAGTCAAGGGTACTTTGTACTTTGAACAAGTTGAGGGTAATTATGAAAAACCATTTAGATCAGTTAACATCAAATATAAACATGGAAAACAGTTTAGATCAGCTAACATCAAGTTGTAATGTGACCTTGAGAGATGCTCTGGACGCAGTGGCTCCCCTTAAAACAAAAGCGATTAAAGAACATAGAAACTCTCCCTGGTTTAATGAAAACACTCGAGCTCTTAAATTAGAGTGTCAAAAACTGGAGCGCAGATGGAGAACAACAAAGCTACCTATCTTTCAAATGGCATGGACAGAGAGTGTTAAAAAATATAAAAAAGCTCTCTTTAAAGCTCGCTCAGAATACTATTCTACAATAATAGATTGCAATAATAAAAATCCTCGGGTACTGTTTAGAACAGTGGCTAAATTAACAAATGGGAATTCAGATCTACAGTGCAAAATAACAACAGATATTCGCAGGACAGACTTTATGAACTTCTTCAATGAGAAAATTAAAAATATAAGATTCCAGATCTCAGCATCACAGTAAAAACCGCATACTAGCTTAGCAGACCCCATCTCACATTGCATTCAGCACTTTAGTAACTGAGCAGGAAGTCTTAACTTTAATTTCTAAAATGAAACCCACTTCTTGTTCCCTAGATCCAGTGCCAACAAAACTAGTAAAAAGCGCAATGGATGTTCTTGCAGCACCTATTCTAAACATTATCAATAGTTCATGATTGCATGGCACAGTACCTGATGCACTAAAAGTGTCAGTCATTAAACCATTACTTAAAAAGTCACACCTAGACCGACACATAATAATTATAGACTATTTCAAATTTACCGTTTCTCTCTAAAATACTAGAAAAAGTAGTTGCCAATCAGCGTCAGTCACACCTTACGCATTACAATTTATTTGAGAAATTCCAATCTGGTTTCCGCACTGGTCATAGTACAGAAACGGCACTAATGCAGGTTGTAAACGACATTCTGATATCCTCTAATGAAGGAAACTCCACTGTAATTATGCTGTTAAACTTAATCGCAGCATTTGACACCATTGACCATTCTATTTTACTGCACAGGCTAGAAAATGATGTTGGGCTTACAGGCACTGTGCTCGCTTGGTTTAGTTCTTATCAAATCGATTCCAATATGTACAGAAATGTGTTAACAGTCTCCATCATTATACACAGAAGTGAGATATGGTGTCTGCTACTATAAGAGTTGCCCCTTCGGTCTCAGCTTTTAAATCCCGGCTGAAGACTCACTACTTCAGTTTAGCATATCCTGACTAGAGCTGCTGATTAACTGTACAGACTACATTTCTGTTGTTAGTCATTAGCACTAAAACATAAGTAACATGATAGTTAAAATTTGTTACTAACCCTCACCTATTCTGTTTCTCTTCTCGGTACTCAAATGTGGCACTTGGTGCCACAGCCAACCTGCCAAGTTGTTTTGCCTGCCTAAGGTAAAGTCATTCCTGATGGAGGATCACAGGAATCGTGGGGTAGAGGGGTCCTTTCATCGGATTGGATGGCCCAGCACTGTTTCAGCTGTGGAATCGCCAAATGGGGGAGGCAGCTTGATGGCTGAGGTCTCCTGGACTCTATAAACAAATCCAAATCATATTATGTGATACTATCTACTGTTAAATTCTGCTCCATACTTGTAATTTTTTTTATTTTTAAACTGCATTGAGAATTTGTTCTGTTCGGTGTATTGTATTGTATTGTATTGTATTGACCCCCTACTTTTTGACACCCACTGCACGCCAAACGTACCTGGAAAGGGGTCTCTTTTTGAACTGCCTTTCCCAAGGTTTCATCCATTTTTTCCCTTACAAGGGTCTTTTTGGGAGTTTTTCCTTGTCTTCTTAAAGACCAAAGGCTGGGGGGGCTGTCAAGAGGCAGGGCCTGATAAAGCCCATTGTGGCACTTCTTGTGTGATTTTGGGCTATACAAAAATAAATCTCCCAAACCATTTTGTTACCCCTCTATTTCTCTTTTTCAATATGAAAAATGAGCTTAAATTAGTCCTGCAACTATTTTAAATATTGGCAACAGAATAGTCAGTGCAACTTTCAAACACACATGCATGTGATAATTGGTGGGCATTGAACAGTATTTATTTATGATAATACATATCATTGACTTATGCTGACTCACACTGAAATGTGGATGCACACATAATGAAGATGTAAACTGCCACCCTGGAAAGACCAGGAAAAACATTGCGTGGAACAATGTTTATGAGCACAACCTGCTCTCTTAATGCCACATTGGCTTGTAAATCAATCAGCTCCATTTGGAGAGACCCAGAAGTCACCCACTCGAAGGGTCTCCTTAGCCTCCATTGAAAATTCAACATCATCTTTGATATGGGTCTTTCATAAACTGCAGTAACTGTTGTCCAACAGTTAAGATTTCAAAGTGATACTGGAAATTTTCAATCATCTTCTGTATGAAATCAACATGAGAGGAAATCTCCCTCTCTCCTTAAAATTGTTTTTGAACTGTTGGGAAGTGGCCACAATAGCCACCCTAAAGATCTACCTTGAAAACTAATTTCCTCTGGAAAGAGTCAACAGTTCTCAAATCACACAATGAATTATTTTGTCCCTTTAGCCTTAGATTGAGATCAATGAGGTGTAATGTTCTATCTACCAAAAATGCAGCAATACTTGTAGGGCAGCAGTTTTTTGCATTCCCCTCAACTTCACTCAGCAAGTGGTGCTGACGAGATGAGGATGCTCTAAGAAAGTTTATCAGTTTCATTGATGTGTCCAGGACTTCAGCACACATTTACGACAAACCACAGCATAGGACAGACTGGTGTATGATATATTGATAAGAGATATGGTCAGGAAAGTCCACGTTACCCTAAGCAAACAACTGTTTACATGTTGTTGGGATGCAAATGAATTTGAAAGCACCCAAGTTGATCAATCAACTGGCCTATTTTTAGCATACTTGTCTCTGAGTCTTGCAGGTATGCTTCCTCATATTGGTCATATTTAATTTCATAGTGGTGTACTATATTACCACTTTTTATAATAGCAGAATACTATGAACATATCAAACACGCTGGTCTTGCACTTTATTCTGGAATAATGAACACATATTTGTTGGTCCATTCATCTTTCAAAACTTTGCTCTCAGTGTCAACCATTCTTTTCTTAGAACAAGACATTGTTCGATCTAACCCAGATTTCTCCTCTAAAACGTTCCACTTTATTGGAGGCACAAAATGATCGGCTGATTGCTTTTTTTGCCTTGTTACGGTTTAAAGACAAATGACTAGCTGAGCTGAGCAGTACAATATACAGTAAATACATATGTTTGGATAAGACTAGAACATACACGTCTACAGCAGGGTTTCTTAAACTATGGATCGCAGGTTGACACAAGTGGGTTGTCACTTTTGTATTCAATCTGAATTGGTCACGTATGTTTTGCAAAGTGGGTTGCAGTGAGCCACCGTGGATTTATTAACAACGACATTGCTCTGACTATCTTCCTCGGTCTACCAACACTCGGTAGTGAATGTCAAAGGGTAATACTCTAACAATCAACAGCAATTCTTCAAGAGAAAACCTCCCCCACATCACTTTGATGATCGTTGGAAATTCTTCAAATGGGAACACCACATGTTCTAACAATCAGCAGTGATTCTCCAAGGAAGACACCATTTCCAGCTCTAAGGATCGTCAGTGATTCTTCAAGGGAGAATGCCATAGCAAAGTTTAAGACATCCTACTCTACAGAATGAATTCAAGCTCAGATTTGAGAGTTAAAACTGAGGCTTTTAAAATATCAATTTTTTTTAAGACTTTCCAAATAATAATAATAATAATAAACAGTATAAGCCACTGGCATTTGTAACACTCACGTATTTTCTTCCCCAACAATGCATATGGCAGACAGTAGTTTAACAACATCAGTCATCATGCTAGGCTGCCGGGGATCAATGGCTCTGGCCAAAAGGGTGAGACTCTTCTCCTCTCCAAGAATCCATTCCAGCCCATACTGTAGAAGACAAGGAGAAAGACAAAAACAAAGGAACTTACTGTACTTACAGAATAAAGATCATACTGATGAGTTTGAGACAAAGACTAGTTATGAAATATTTTAGCACCACAGGAGGCTAGCTTAATAAAAATATTAATCCATATAGATTATTCTTAGAATCAATGCAAATTTAAAGCAAGAGTACACCAAAATACTGTACTGGCAAAGTAAAATAAAACATGTTACAAGTGCACATGCCCAGTGTTTTAGGGAGCACTGTTTTGCTAGTTGATATACTATATAGTATGTACTGTAGTTCTTTTTGATAGGAGACACTATACATCAAGTTTGAAGTTTTTTCTAATCTATTTATTTCAATTACATTACTTCTCCAGGCAGAAAATGTTTATAAAAAAACAAAGCAGAAATTGTTTATTAAAAAAAAAAATAATTTACAAGTAAATGTCTGTTGAGTGGGTTATAACTGAGGCTAAGCCAGTATCATTATACCAAGATGTTCTTTTGATGTGATTAAGGATGTCAAAATAAGTAATATTAGATATAAAATTTAGCAGCAGTTAGGATGTTTGGTTTTACACACAATTAAATAAAAATGAAGGGGGATAACAGAAGTTAAAGAGAAAATCCAAAAAATAATGATATGAGAAGAATGGGTCCTACCCTTAAGAGTAATCATGTTTAATAACTTGCTACTTATGAGCAATTCAGACAAAAGCAGCTTTAGATTTTCACTGCCACCAACATTCGCTCATCGTTAAATTCACTGGTACCTCATTACATTTTTGTTTTGCCACTATTATATTAAGACACATTTAGAACAATATTTCATAAAAATACTGTGGTCTAGCATGTTAGATTACAAGATTATTTTAAGAATGTTTTAGTAATTAATTTATGATCCTGTAATTTCAAGGGGTAACTGACTTTTCATAACAGAAACAATCACATATGCATCTATAAGGATAGTTCAAATCAAGCAATTACTTCTTTCTAAACTAATTAAAAATATGTAATGCTCCTCAATGAAGAATAAATAAGAAATGTACATGCATGAATCAGATTCAGATTATTTAAATTAAAACATGCTGCTATTGTGAACTTCCAGAACTGAAGCTGGCTTTCTAAGCTGGATACTAGGTATAATAAAGCATGGGCCAGTATTCAGGTTTTGTATGCACACCTGCCTAGTCTAGTATCAAAAAACTCTAATACAGAATATATAAGAGATATATAACAAATTACTTCAATAACACAGTCAAGCACTTCATGCTATTTTAGAAAGGACTGATGCAATTTCTCTTTTAGGGCCCAGATTGAATGTTAAATAGTCTACTCACTACTGCTATAATTTCAATTATTGCCACTTGTTTTTTGCATGAAGGACAGTCTACATATAACAGAATTTACTATAGTGAAATACAAAAATTCTAAACTACAGCAATAATTAAACAGGGATAAGAAAACGCATTGATAAAAGGAAATGGATAAAGTAAAGCTGCATGCAGTATAAAATGTAAGCATTAGTATTCAAAACCAGATGTTTTAATCATTTTACCTTATTATTCATAAAGGCCTTCAAGCACTGTATGACTTTATGTTGACATTTCCTGTCATTTTTTTCCTGACTGCAATAAAAATATTTCAATTAATATTATAAAGCATAGCAACGTGCAATTCGAAAAATCCATAACCAAATAGAAAAAAAGGTCGAAAGTCTTACTGTTTTTTGTAAAGTAATTTTTCAAGTGTGTCCAAAAGCAGGCCCAAGCCTTCATGTCCAAAGCTCTGCACCCAGCTGTAAAATTCAAAAAAAACAAAGTCACATTTAAATAAGTCACCATGACATTTGACGATTGGTATAATTGTGAGACAATAATAAAAAATAATTGGTATAATAAGTATTTAGACATATTGTACATTAATTAATGCACATGAAACTGGTTAAAAATAAATGGTAAATCATATCAAAGCAACTCTGGATGGCTTCTAAATTTTTTCATGAGTAGCCTTAACAATTAACACAGCTGCAGCACTAGCCAATTAGCTGCAGATTCCACATAATATCAATCATTGGTCAGAGCAAGGAAAAACAGTCTCAACTTATTAACTCCATTTGACCATTATATTAAATTCAAAGGTTATAACATGTCACCTTGGGTATCTTGGTAGTAAGTATAAATATTATTATTATTATTATCATCATCATCGCCATTGTTATTAGAGAAGGTTTTATTATACAGGCTTTTTTGTATATCATAGATTTTTACAGATTTAACAGAATGAATAAAGTATGTATTAGTAAGGTATACAACACTACATTTTATTCAAAATTTGTATTCATATTTATTTACAATTTAAACAAAGAGACCAGTTTTGCAATGAAAATGATTCCTAAAATTCAAAATGCCTAGTCAAAAGTTTATAAAACCTCAAAGATGTGTGGCATGAACACTAATGTATGGTGTCATATACTGTAACATACATTCACACTATCTGCATACATACACATTTTCCTTTGAAAAACCCATAAGAAATATTTATATAACATTATTTCACTCAAGTAATAATATCTATACATACAGTACATTCATATTAGCAATAGCTTTTTACCTTCTTTTTGTTGTTTGAAAAAACTAACAAAACTAATACGTATCTTTCATCATTTTATTCATTACAAAATAACCATGCAATGCTGTTTTAAACATATTTCTCTAGACTAATGAAAAGAATAAGAAAACATTATATCCAAAAAAAAAAAAAAAAGAATCTAGATTACTAGTGATGGCATAGGTCTCATGATACAAATGCAAAGAGAAACAGCTCATGGAAAACTAATAATAGGGAAAGCCAACTGGACAGGAATACTGCTAGTACAGGAACAGACTTCTTTGAAGTTACTTTCAAAAGTTTTAAAGAACAAAAAATTAAAAAGTCACAAAAGATTTAAAATATATTAAAACCAAAAGGGAGAACACATAAAAAGTGCAAATATATTCTTATTTTTCTTAAGTTTTCACTAATGAAGAGTGGTTTACAACCACTGGTGATGGCACAGGCTACAGTTTCCTGCCTCTCTGCTACTGAATAGGATCTCTCTGAAAATGAAAGTATTAAAAAAAAAAAAAAATGGGTAACTGCAATTTTTTTTTAATTGTTGCTATGCAATATGTCCCTTGATATTCATAGATAAAACAAGCAGTGTCTTCTTTTGTAAATATACAAAAAGGAAAAAATACAATTTGGAAAAATAATATTAAGTGAAATAGTGCTGTGATGATTGTACACACTGGTAAAGATTTTTAATTTTAATGGTTCACATCCTTTATATTTACCCATGAATCATTTAAAAAAAACTCTTTGTTAAAGTGAAATGAACTTTAAGCCAATCTACAACTACCAAGTCATTCACAGCAGATGTTCTTACAACAAAAATGCAAACCCTGGAATGAAATTATGAATACTATAACAGAACTCACTGCTAGAGGCATGTTTCCTATTTACATGGTGGAAAATGTGTTTTTCAAAATTTTAATCAAAATGCTGGACACCAGGTATATAACACCAAGTCGCAGTTACTTCACAAAAACAACCATACACAAAAGTTTGAAGAATTAAGGCCAAATGTCCAGTCAAAAATCAGTTAGTTATTTTGTGTGAACAACTGATCTGTGGTCAAGCCAATCATCTGAACCATATATTTTCTTGACTTTACAGTATAGTAATATGGATTGGAAGCTAATAAGCAAGTGCTTGCAAACGTCATACTTTCCTGAGGATCACACTGGTGAACTGTTGGCATTAGAACTAAGAAAGGGACTTGAGAACTGGGGGCTAAAAGAAGAAAATCTACTGTGCATGACAACTGACAAGGCTGCCAATATGATTAAAACCATGGATTTTAACACTTCAAAGAGATTACAGTGTTTTGGACATTGTCTGCATTTAGCTAGTGGTAAGTCAGAAAAAGCACAGACAATAACTGCAAATTAATATACTGTATTGGAATTTTTTAAATCTAGACATTATAAAGAATTTCATTTCTGTGTGTTCATGTACTTACAATTGCATTTGAAGGATTAAAAGCATTGTAAGAAGAAAGCACTTAAACATTTTTATAAAATCATATGGCCTCTACACACCTTAAATGTCTATTTGGAAATGAAAAACATGTATCAATAGAAGCTTTTTCTATTAAAATAAAGAATAGTATCCTTTTTCTGTTGTGAGTTACATTCACATAAACTATAAGCATCGCTCATGCTGGAAACACTTAAGAGAAACACAATTACCTGTGCATGTGTATATGCATATGAGAGAGAGAGAGAAAACAAAGGTGTGTGATAAATATTCAGAGGGCTCAAATTAAGAAATGCATTGCTTAATAGACAAATGCAAAGACATCAGGATGTGTAAATAACAAAATCATATTTAATTAATTGGTTATTTGTTGTGTATTTGTGGGTCTGTGTTTTATTTCACATAGAAAGGTTTGAAGGACTCTCATATTGAGCAGGCAGTTAGTGTTTGTGTAAAAAAAAAAAAAAAAAAATAGTACTATTCACATGGAGGAATAAAAAGGAAATGTCAGCAGCATAACTTGAGCATAACTTGCCAAGCCATAAGTCAGCCACAGAAACATGTAATAGATGCAGTTCCTGACAAAAATTATTACATGGATGCTTCAGGAAGTGAAACCCATAACCCAGGTCCTGGCTGCTGATAAGAAAACAATATGTTTAGTTCCTGCCTATTGGTTCCTGCCTTGTGCCCTGTGTTGGCTGGGATTGGCTCCAGCAGACCCCCGTGACCCTGTGTTCGGATTCAGCGGGTTGGAAAATGGATGGATGGATGGATGGATAGTTCCTGCCTGGCAAGACGTTCTTGTTCTTGAGACAGTAAATATTTGATTTGTTGTTTGCATACTATATTGTTCATAAGGTTTACGTGTTTGAAACTGTTGAAATGTCAAAAGAATGAACTAAAGTATCTGTCTACCTGAGTGAGCTGTATTTTTTAATCTTTTTATTCAATTTTTGTGCAGTTTCCACATTTGAATAATTTTAAATAGTGTCCAGTAAAAGCTAATTAAAATGTTATTTGGGTAATGCTTTTATTACAATAACTGCAGATATTATTCAGATGGTTTTGAAAGAACAGTTCATAATTCATAGAGTAAGCAAAAGCCAATTTCCATTCAGTAAATTCTTTTCTTGTTTGGATAATTTTTAAAAACTGTACAGTACATCTTTTTGGCACAGAATGCTGGTACTATGCAGCCACAGTATTATCTTTCTTCTTCTTCTTCTTTCAGCTGCTCCCGTAAGGGGTCGCAACATACTGGATCATCTTCTTCCATATCTTTATTAATCCATATTTAAATATCACTAAATATCATGATGTATTGAATAAATATCGTGATAGTGAATTTTGTCAATATCACATAGCACTAAAGTGAAATACTGGTAGTGAATAAATATTGAAGGTTATTGAAGCCAAATTTAAATATAGTCCAACACATTAACTGTATTGCTATACAATGCATATGGATCGCATCATTATTAAAAAAAAAATCACAAAATATTTGATTGCTTTTCAGTATTGTACACAGTTTTCATGCTAGTTTACAAAGCAATCCAAAAGCATACTGAATTTTAATTCATGTCAATAGATCTGATTTTCTTGCAATTCAATTTGACACCATGTATTAATCATGTCAAAACTGAATATAATGAAATGATCGATCAGCATCAAAGTGTGTGTCAAGAGGCGTCAAATACCTGCAGATGGGGATAACAGTAGCAACTACTGCTACACTTCTTGATGCATAGGTGAGGACTACCAAAAGAAGAATGCAGCATCTATCTATCTATCTATAATATATATATATATATATATATATATATATATATATATATATATATACACACACACACACACATACATAAAATCCAACATCTGTCTGTCTGTATGTCTGTCCACTTTTTACGAGAGGACTACTTAAAGGATTTAGATCAGATTTTTATTCTATAATTTGCTTGAACTTCTCTCATTGCGCTATGTATCATAGCTCATGTGCAGTACCAATTTATTTACACAAATCCAAGAGACGTGCAGTGAGCCGAGGGGAGGGGGTGGGGGACGGAGCCCTCCTCACTCATGCACCAGCCTCGGGGAGTACCTTACCTCTGCTCAGCTAGCAAACGAGAGAACTACTTAACGGATTTATATATATATATTTTTTTTATAATTTGCTTGAACATTCCAGTTGATTTTGCGACTTCTCTCATCACGCTAAGAATTATAGTTCACTTGCAGCAGTGATATATTCGCACTAATCCAAGACAAAGGATGCGGGGCGAGGGGAGGGGGAAACATGGCGTCAGGAGTTGGGAGCCAGGCATGGCCCTCCTCAATGTCCTGTTTCACTATTACACAGGTGGACCCATGGGGGACGGTTAGTATTATATAAGGCAAGCATAACAAATTATAAAACGTAAAGAGTTAAATTTTTCAGCAAGACCTAAAAATTACTTCTCACCACTTCATTTAACCACTCTACATTGACAAAACTTGTGCTTGTTGCCAGAACACAGAAATGTTTAGAAGTAGGACACCTCTTACCCCAACTGTTGACACCCCTTGCCCTGCCTTTTGACACTGATTTGTCATTGTATTACAGTTTTGGCCTGATTAACATGTGATCTTGAATCAAAATGCAAAAAACTCAGAGCAGCCACTGTGTGAAATGTAATATGCTTGCTTTGCTTTTAGTTATGACATTTGATTTATGGACATTAATTAAAATGCAATAGGCTATGATAACAATCAAAATGCCAAAATTATATGCACCATGTGTATTTAATACATTAAATTGCAAAGTAGTTAACATGTTGGATTGCATTAAATTCTGGCACAAATAATCTTCCATAGAATACATACTGTATGTCACAAACAATTCTCAAGCAGAAGATTGAAAAGATTTAACATAAAAATGATCTAATAAAGATCTGAGTGAATAAAGATAATCAAATTAAGTGCTACAGTGATTTTAACAAAAGTAACTCTACTGATATTTATTAAAATGAAAATGTCAGGAGCTACAGTAACTAAAATTCAAAACGTTAGTGCTGAATTCCAGTGAATTAGTGGAAGGTTCTTGCTAATGCTTAGATATTTTCAATTTATTCCCAGCAACTCATCATCTTATTTATCAATGACACTTCAAAGAGATTACAGTGTTTTGGACATTGTCTGCATGAAAAAAAAGTGTGCTTCCTCAGTGTTACTGCATGGAACTAAGAGGTATGCAGACTCTCTCAAAAACAAGCGGCAATGTGTTAATTGATACAGCCTTACTATCATTGGACCGTTATTCCAAGAGACCGCAGAGAATGCATCTTGGATATAACTCACAAGGTACATAGGTTAAGCAGCACATGTTGAGACATTGTATGGTAGGTAAAGAATGGATACAGAAAACATTAACATTGATTTACTGACTGCAAGAGAGTAAGAAGACTAGTGCTCCTGCTGCTTCCCAATAACAGCGTAGTTCAGTCAACTTGAAATTATTGGTTTTCTTCTAGCATGACATATATTCCTTGCACTCCACACCCCCCGGAACCTCCAGCCAAAACAAATTTCCATGTCAGAGTCCTGCTTATACGTTAAAACACAGTATTCAACACTGTTATGCCATCAAAATTGACCATCAAACTTCTCAATTTATGACTTATTACCACCCTCTGCAACTGGATTTTGTACTTTCTAAACAACAGACTACAGCACTTATGGATTGGCAGCATCACATCCTCCATGCTGACCCTCAACAAACACAAACACTCTACAGGGTAGTATGTGGTGCCCCTTTTGTACTCTTTATTCCCGTCTGACTTTTTCCATCACATTTAACAGTTTGCAGGAACATCGCAGTGCCTTCCCACATATATAAATTCATTCGCACTTACACAAGGGTCAATGTAAAATCACCAATTAACCTAACTTACACATATGCAGAGAAGTGTGTAACTTTAAGAAAATGGCACATTTCCAGGATGCATCTGCAGAAAAGACACCAAAATATTACCTGGTTCGATGAAAACAAAGTCTTGCCTATATGTGATGTGACATACTGTACAAAAGAAAGCTAACCAGGAATGATAGATGAATATACAGTAGAATGAGTAACAAGAAAAAAAAAACCTGGCATTACAAGTATTGGATGAAATATGGAAAATGTTCAAGAAGAAATGGGGACGAACATTTAGAGAGTAAGAGACAACAAGTGACATGATGGGAAAATTGAGACCTATGTGCTAATTAAATATAAAGACTTTTGAAGAAGTACCCTAAGTGAAGTATGGGGATGGCAAAAAGAACAGAGGAAAAACACATAAAATGGTATTAATATAATCATGGGATTGAAATGATAGGTATATACTGTATGAAAATATTCAAATGAAAACAGATTTGGGAAAACACTGGTGGAAAGAAAAAAGTGTAAATGTTATCAGTGACACAATAAAGACTGCCAAGTTGAGTAAATTATTTAGAGTAAAATGTAATGGAGGAGAAAAAAAGGAACATGTATGAGACATTTTATATAATGGAACTAAAACAAGGTTTATAATCATTACTACAGAACTACATCAACTATAATAACTTATTTTTGATTGTTTTCAAACAAACATTACAGTAAGTAAGTTATTTTTTTCTTAGCAATGCAATTTAATATTACAAAAGAGAGAAAGAAGTCTCTTAAAGATCAAGAGATTAAAACAATTCTCTTTAGTAATTTGGACTGTTATCTGCTTTCAATTATTTATTTAACAATAAACACTAAAAATGTGACTTGGCACATATCTTAAGAAACAATTCCTGTTTGTGTTTTAGTAGACAGTCAATCTCATTACATGATTTCATGATCAACGTGATTCATTTTTTTCTCCCTTTGTGGATCTCCAGCTGCAAATATGCAAACCGTATAACAGACCTTCTCTTCCATATATATATATATATATATATATAAATAAAATCCTAAGACTAAAAGTGCAACGCTTTTAATCGGGCTTATTTTAAAACCTACATACTGTATATATGTTTGGTATCATTCTTTTCAGAATTTATCAAACTTTAATGTGATGTTGTTAGATTTTCAGATTCTTATTCCTTTTTTAAATTATAAACTAAAAAATATCAAGAACTCACGTCCCGCGAGACAAGACATTGTGCCACACCCAGGACCAGAAATAAAAGGCAAGGAGTAGATGACAAAGAAGAACGTCGTAGAGACAAGGCAGTGAGACACAAGGTCAGCTGTTGTAGAAGAAGTGAAGTGGCTGGCGCATAGCGTAGGCCAGAGGGGGTTGGCGAGCAAAGCGAAGCGAGCAGGGGGCAAACCCCCTAGTATATTATAAAGATAGTAAACAAAATTCACTTACAGTAATGTGAATTAAATTGTCCAGATGCAAAAACTGGCACTTAAGTCATCAGATTCTTATTTATTGTCACATTTGATTACAGATCATTCTAAAAAATTTGATAAATAGTCAGAAAATTAATTTTGAGACAATCCCAGATGATGCACTTTCATACCTGCTGATAATAGCTTTCTGGACATTTTGATATTTGATTACACAAGTCTTTTATAATCAAGCTGGAAAAACACCAAATTTTTTACTGCTGAATCTACTTTATATATAGGAATACTCAAAACACCAAATAAATACTTTGGAAGGCTAATCATATTAAATACAGTATATTAATTTTGCCAAAATGCAGAGAACAGAAGAGATTTCTACCCAATATCTTATTCTTTTACCATCTTAATAATTCCCTGTGACTGCAGATCCTAGTCTGAACTGTTTCTATAGTCTGATAACTGAACTAGGACAACCAATGAAAAGTGACTGCATGTAGTATGGTGTGCAAAAGAGTACAGTGGGAAAAGTATGTTCTTATTCAAATTAATCTGATTATGGAGATCATGTAAAAATGTCCTTTATTTAAGACAATCAGGTGCAAAAACAATTACAAAAAAACTCTACTAGACAGCCATTGTTTGTTTTTGCATTATAATTTGAACTAATCAAAATGTTATATGTACTTCTATGTTTGACAACAGTTTCATAAAAATAAATATATTATATTGAATCCAAACCCAAATCTGTGAGGTATAGAGATCCACCAATCTGACTCAAAAGCTCTTCTCAATCCTGAGCTAAGGCCACCTTAGGAAGCAGGTATCTGTCTTTAACAAATCCAGTTTGATCTCTGTGATATTATGGAAAGGAGAACTTTTTCCTGTTTCTTTAATTAAAACTTTTGCAGGATCTTAATGTTTAATATTAAACCGCAAGAATGATTTGTAGGGTGTACATTTAAAACTGTTTGTTTTTATTCTTTAGAAAAAAGGTGATTAATTTGACAAGCAGGGCTTGAACAATTCAATTTCATCAAGAAATTTGTTGGAAGAAACTACTTCCGTGTCACACTCTGATGTGTACAGACTTAATGTTCCTTAAAGGTGTTAGTTATTTGCGTTCGCTAACTTTAGTGCCAGCTGCTTAGTTGATCTCTAACACGGAATTCATGGAATTCTTTTTTTATGTATGTGTTAATCTAAAATCTTGTTAGCCTTTTCTTGGTACACATAATAAGAACAGCATGGCCAACAATTAGATACTCTAATTCCCTTCTGGTTCAAAGAATAAAACTTGTTCGTATGGACAGATTTTTTTTTCTAGAGTATATCATTGGGTGAATTTATATGTTCTTAGTCAGCCTCCAAAGCCACAGTTATTAGTAATAATATTCTTCTTGTTAACAAATTACTTTCATTCAAAATTTAATAAATGATTTGAAACCTGAGATATGCTTTGAATGTCTCCCAGACTAGTGCTCCAGATATAACTGGGAGTAAAGTGCTTCCTATGAAAGTATCAATTTGTACACCAATTCATTTATTAAAGTCTTTGATAGTATTACTGGGCTTAATTGCTAGTAGCCTGGTTTATTAGTAATGCATAATGACTTAAATTCCACAATACAGAGCTGCATGGGGCACATTTCCATGTGATGCTCAGGTTGCCCACAGTTAGCATACTCCTTCCTTGAACCCGAAACATCAGTAGTCATGACCGGGCAATGAGAACACAAACCAAAACTAGGTGCAAAAGTGTTTAGTCTTCTTATTCACAAAAAAAAAACAAATTTCAAAAGAGTAGTGAATTCTCAATAAATAAATAAATACTCCCATAAAAATAAGTGCTCAGTGGAGAAGTTAAAAATCCAATACACAGAAGAAATAAAACCCAAGGATAAAACCAATCAGGATTAACCTTTCTCTATTCTCCACTGCTTCTTTCTCGCACTCATCTCATCCCACTTACCCATTTCTTAGGTCTGCTCAACAGGGCAAAGACACAGACAAATGTGGTCTCTCTCTCTGACTTCCTATCTCAACCGCCATTAACTGACAACCGCCAACACAGATCCTTCAGTGTCTGTGGGATCCTTAGAAACCTTCTATTACTTCTGCTATCAACTGCAGAGTAGCAGCAATTAGGGCCACCCCTGAAAAGCCTCTCACTCCACTGCTTCCTGATGTTTTCTTGGACCACTTCAAAGTACTCTTTCTACACTGCCTTCTCATCCTCTCCTCACCTTTTGTTTACCATCTCTTTTGGCTTCATTTGTCTTTCTCTTCCATTCTTTTACCATTCTCCCTATCCATCCTGCTTAGGCTCTTTATAGAACCTGTGGTTGCTTGCGATGTCTGCAGCTGCCGCTGCCATAACCCTCTTGAACTCACGTCTATTGGTAGTCATGAACTGAGATGAGCCAAGACAATGAGTATACATAATAACAAGGGTAGGTGCAAAGGTGCTTTGTAGTTTATTAACAAATACAAACTGCAGCACATATGTCCTCAATAAATAATTCCAATAAAAACAGGTGTTCAAATAAATGTATCCATGAAAACGAGATTAAAATCCACTTGCAGGTCCCAAAATAATGAAGAGCCAAGGTGCTTCCTTTTAAATACTGACATCTCCTCTGCACACCCCAAGAGAGTCTCCGCAGCATGAGGAGACATCCACATGCAGTCTCAGTCAAAGATTAAATCAGGCTTGGGTCCCCGCCTTCAAACCTAGACCCTTAGGCAGGGTGCCACTCCCCTCTCCCATTGCCTTATTTGGGTTATTTAGCAGGAGCAACCTCTTTTCCTCAACCTCTGGTCTGGTACTGCTTTTGTGGCCAAACCTGAGAGCCTGCCTCCACTCTTCATAAATACCATCTCCTCCCCTAAGTTTTTTCACTTTCGGTTTTAACCTCCAAGTCCATCAGTGGTTTCTTTTCTCTTTTATTTTTCCTGTTTCCATGTTTTCTGCCCAGGCTCCTTTTAACCTTCAATTAGGAAAGGGTGCTTTGATCATAGACCCCAGAGTGCTAATGAGGCAATTGATTGCCACACACAATCTGCACACAAATGCTTGGCAAGGCAAAGTATTCACTAACATCCTGGAGCTGCTCCACCATACTATTGCCCATACCTAAAGCCCTCCCAAACTTCGGCATGCCATTTATTAATTTAAAAAGCTGCTCAATGGCTCAGAACATAATGTGAATCACCAGAGTGCAGTTGAGCTATGTCCCACAGAGCATCAATGAAGAAACCAGCCAAACTAATCTCACCATCATGTACAAATGCAATTAGCCAGTTTCCCTGTTAACAACTGGCTATATGCATAGTCTCTTCTGCATTCCAAGTCTGCCAGCTTCTTTGCTTCCGGCACGGATATCAAACCAGACTAGCTATGGCATTTTTAACCCGATTGTTTCAAGATGTGCCCAGAGTTACAGTAAACAATGTAAATTGCATTATTCAAACATTGTGCCAAACATTCTGAGCTGAAAAGAAAAAGAGCTTTGAACTATATGTTTCAAGCTACAGCCTCAATTATGAAATCCCAAAGCATTAAAAACTTACACGGGACAGAATTAGTCATTAAACTTTATTCAGGGACAGGTGAATACATATTTAAGCTTACTACTGTACATAATAACCTGAGTCTACTGGACTTTTTACCCTGTAAAAAAGCAAATGTCTCTGTCTGAGCAAGTAAAACGGTGACTGCCAAACCGCTACTTCATTGTAGGGGTCTCAAATC
The DNA here is from genome assembly GCF_900747795.2 of Erpetoichthys calabaricus. Classification (NCBI taxonomy): domain Eukaryota; kingdom Metazoa; phylum Chordata; class Cladistia; order Polypteriformes; family Polypteridae; genus Erpetoichthys; species Erpetoichthys calabaricus. The sequence goes on along the minus strand of NC_041397.2, from coordinate 98,795,199 downwards.
ATTTTCTCAGTTGGAAGATCTCCTCTTTGAGAGACATGTTCTCATCAAGCACTGGGCCCATAACTGCTACATCCACACCCAAAGCACAGTCGTGGTTCTCAAGGATTTTATCATCCTACTCCTCACCCATGCATCATCCTCCATCAGAAACTTTCTCCTCTCTCAAATCCCTAGTCTTGAAAATGAAACAGAGAAATCGTTCCACTCAAACAACACAGGAACCACTTCCTTCTTCATTAGTCACCAACCCTGGCTTACAACAATCCACTTTTTTAAAATGCTGGCTACCAACCCAGTATGGGGAGTAACCATAAACCTCTCTCTCCAGATAGCGACAATCCAATTAGATCAGGTTTCTGTAACGCAAGGAAATGTATGAAAATTAAGTACCTTGTCATAAAGGTACACAACATTGTTCAGCTGTAGAGCTATCAGACACCTTAATTGCTTTACCACACTGTAGGACAAGGTAACATTATATTTACATGTTTTTAGAAACGAAAAGATGTGTATTAAAATTAATTTAGATTTCAATATTCTAATGTGGCATTTAAATTATATGTTAACACCAAAACAGATGAAAATGAGTGTACATTTTTTAATGGGTGGTTTAACAATTTACAAATGTAGTAAAAGTTTAGTGGTGTTTATCAAATGAATATGGTAGTAGTGTTTGCTCAGTTTTCCGAGTTTAGGAGGTAGAATGATGATATGCCGTTTCTTAAACGAAAATTCTACAATGCACATCCTTTTCTCAAAGAGAAAACAGAAAAATGACCCTTTCAATATGCAATACTGCCATTTGGGCTTTAAGAGAGGCATTCTAGACTTTTTGTTAGCCAATATTTTTCAACACTGCCAAAGCCTCTCAAATACTTGTATTTCCAGAATGTTTAAACCAAACAAATATCTAAATAATTATATCAATTTGTAGTGGTAAATGCCATCATATCAAAATTTACTGTAGCAACTATACATGGCTATTAATATAAATAATATCACTAAGGCACAGAGATAAGAGAAATGATAAACTTGTATCCCCATCGAGCTGCTGTAAAAACTGGTATTCAAATACTTGGTTGATTCAAAGCCTAGTTGACACATTATTTGTACATAATGTAATGGAATTCATTGTGTTACTTAACTATCTATTTTGATTGAACAAAATGAGGAATGCAGTAATTTTCTCTAAAACATTAATGCACAATGAACTTTTCCCACCTGGTGTTTCATTTCAGATGTGGCATAACCCAAAATGAAGAAAACTTTAATATAATTCTAAATTATCAAAATGTGCTTGAAATACTTAAAAGCGAACTGGCACATGAAATGGGAAGCTTGCAGAAATTGAAAAACAAATTGTAACTTACATTTTTGATGGTAAAAAAGTGGTAATATAAATAACATGCTAATATACTAAATAGCAACAAATAGAATCTTTTGAAAAATAGAACTAGGTTGCATAATTATAAGGGTCAACAAAAAAATCATGCTGCCTTCCTCAAATATCATATTTATTTTCCACATTTCACCTTAGTGATATAGACAGGAGAATTTTAAGCAATTTCAAAATCCTTATTTGAATAATTTCCCCAATTAGTGACTACAGAAATGAAAGCAAACCGTGTTTTGACAATATATATAGTGCATTAAGATTATTTCTTCTTTCTTCCCTGTGGTGGGAAACAAATAAGATTCATAACATAAAAAAGGAAGATAAATATAGTTATAGGAAAGCAGATGCTTATTTACTATATATGAGGACAAAATGAACTGTATAACAAAAGGATAACACAAAATAAGGATTAATTAATTTTCATTATTAGTTACTTGAAGGATGAAACTTTATTTCTATGACATGACATTAAAAAATGAAAGGCGGAGTAATTTTCAAGCAGTGTTTACAGTACTAGACAATTCATAAACTAAGCCTAGACAAAATTGTTTTACCCTTTTAAGTTAAGCATTTCCAGAATAATAATATATGCACTTAAACTGTAATATAGGAAAAATGAAATTTTGCACTTAATTATATCTGCTTAAAAACTGGAAGCAATAATGGATGGATGTCCATCTAAATGCATCATACCTCTGGAGTATGAAACACCAGCTCATAAAAGGTGGCTGTCTCTCTAAAATTATACCTATTTATCATTTGGAAGCACATACAGTATTACTAACATGAAAATTTGCAGAATATTTCCCACTTGAGGTTTGAGGGTGAATGTATTGTCATGTAATTTATTCAGACTAGCAAACTCAGATCCCCTCTATGAAAATAAAATTCATTGGCAGAATCTGGGAATATAATAAAAACAAGTTAATAGAGTTGAAGTATGGAATTGGAGCCCATTATTTTTATATAACTTCCAGATGATCAACTGAAAAATAGTGAATCCATCCATATATAGATTAAATATATATATATATATATATATATATATATATATATATATATATATATATATATATATATATATATACACACATACACATATACACATACACACACAACACAACACATTTCCACAACAAAACAGCATAGTGATAACATCTTTTTCTAAAAACAAAACTGTATCCCAGCGAAGTTCAGCATCTGAATAAACAGCAGATCATCATATCATCGTCAATTGGAATTCAGTAGTCGTGCACTTCTAATCAACAAGCTGCATGCCTTCAAGCATCTAATAATCAAACTCAAGCATGTATGTCAGTGTGAATTTCAAGGTGAAGCAAAAGGGCCTTTACTTCAATTGAATTTGTCAAAAGAAAAATCCTTGATTCTAACCCAGACTTTAAATGAACGTGGTTTGTTTGTGGTTTTATATATATATATATATATATATATATATATATATATATATATATATATATAGCCACAAAATAACCTAATTAATTTAAAATCAGTTCATGAAATGCCACTTTAACAAAGCACTCTTCAGTATAAAACTGTTTTTTCTAAAACAAATTCAGATATATTATGCTTTTGTAGTTTATAAGCATGCATTATTCCAATTAAATTAAACTACACAAGCATTTTACCTTTGAAACTAAAAAAAATTAATACTTTTGTACCTAGTAACCTTACCATGCCTCTCAACTAATACATATATTTACTAATTATTACATCAGCCAAGGAAATAATGTATTTATAATATATAAAAAATAAATACTTTAATCACTTTAAAAAATATTGCTTCAAAAAATGACAGAAATATGTACAGAATATATATCATTTACTCGTGTCTCAACATGACAGATTATTAAAATTTATAAAGTATTAACTGACTGGACCGGTCTTAAATCAAATGAAAACCTCTCATCTAAGCCACCTAAATTCCGAGAATTGTATTTACTTATTTAGTTTCTTTTTTCCCCAAAACTGCTGATACTACAAAATTACATTTCTCAGTAAACCACTTACACTGGAGTTGTTTCATGCACTGCCAATAAGAATTTTACCATTGCTTTTTCACTGCAAGGAAAGAGGAGAGCGAGACTTGTAAAAAACATTGTAGATTAGTGAATTGGTCTTTTTGAATGACATCACATGCCAATGGAATTCTGAATATCAAGAGAAGTGAAGCATATGTTAAATGTATTACTGGCCAAAATCTACATACTGCACATAACCAATTAATAAATCTTTATTTTACAAAACAGAAACCTTTGACCACTAAAAATCAAGAATGGATGAAGGACTTTAGTTGCAGAACACTTGTACAAATGTCTTAGAAAATGACAGCTAAGTCTGGGTTAAATTTTCAGAATGTAATGCTGTATAAAGAGGTTTTCACTTTCAATTGTAAACCCTTTAAATGACTTTTTCCCCTGGTTCTCATTCACTATTCAATTCTGCCATGCTAATCATGATGCTTCATAAACTGAAATTATTGAGCACCAAATAAACGGCACCCTGAAAACTCAGAAAACCTGCTCATAGACCTTCAAAATATGAGAGGCAGAAGCAGATAGAAATCTGGGACTAACCGTAGATGTGGCATCATTTTGTCACAGGGTACATATACGCACAACAGACCAACTCAGAGTCAATGAATAAATAAACAATTCTGATGAGAGATGAATCTGGTGAAAACTCCCCCTCAAACATGAAAATTCCACCCTGTCAACCAGTGGGTTTATTTCTATAAAAATACATTAACATTGTTAAGATGAATATCCTTCCTAAACTTCTCTTTTTATTTCAAAACATTTCAATATATATCAATAAATCATTTTTAAACAGTTAGATTCAATAATAACCTCATTCATTTGGAACTCAAAACACCCACGAATCCGAAGAGCGACCCTACAAAGACCTCAGGCAGAAGGTGGCATGGCTTTACCTAATTTTCAGTTTTATTACTGGGCAGCAAACATACAAGCCATAAAAACCTGGACACAAATAAATGAACATACACAGGCTTGGTCCGCAATAGAAGTAAAATCCTGTAGTACTTCTTTATATTCCCTGCTCTGCTCTCCAATAAATGAAAGTTATCGCAAATATACTAATAACCCAATTGTGCTTTACTCACTCAGAATATGGAACCAAATTAGGAAGCATTTTAAGATGGAAAATCTTTTATCAGTGGCACCTCTGCAAGAGAACCACCTCTTTCAACCTTCGCAAGTATATCCAGTTTTTAATACCTGGAAAAGTTTTGGGATTAAAATGCTCAGAGATCTTTATATAGACAACATATTTACATCTTTTGAACAATTATGTTCAAAATTTAACCTCCCAGCTACACATTTCTTTTACTATCTTCAAATTAGAAATTTTGTTAAACAGAAATTGCCTGATTTCCCCCACCTTGCACCCTCCACAATGCTGGAAAAAATACTGCTCAATTTCCGAGGAAACAAACACTATTTCCGCAATATATAAAATCTTATTAGAGTCCCTACCTTTCAAAGATCCAAGAGGACATTGGGAAGAAGATCTCTTAATCAATATATCAGAAAAGGAGTGGAAGGTAGCAAAGCAGAGAATTCACTCGAGTTCTATATGCGCAAAGCATAGAATTATTCAACTAAAAATTATATATCGAGCTCATCTGTCTCGCTTAAAACTGTCCAAAATGTTTCCAGGCCAGGATCCAACCTGCGAGCGCTGCAACCAAGCTCCTGCCTCACTGGGTCACATGTTCTGGGCCTGCACCAAACTAACATCATTTTGGACAAAAATTTTTAAGTGCCTCTCAGACAGCCTTAGTATCACAATCCCTCCTAACCCACTAACAGCTGTGTTCGGTGTCCTTCCAGATGGACTGGAATTGGAGAAGGACAAGCAAACGGTGATTGCATTCACTACACTCTTGGCACGCAGACTTATTTTGTTAAATTGGAAGAATCCTAATTCTCCTCTTATAAGTCAGTGGGAAACCGATGTTTTATATTATTTGAAATTGGAAAAAATCAAATTTTCAGTTAGAGGATCTGTACAAAATTTTTTCAAAACATGGCAGGATTTAATCAATATTATTTTAGAATAAGAGAAATAACTATTATTGCATTTAACTCCCTTCTCCATCTCTTATTTATATAGATATTTACTTCTCCCCTTCTTTTGTCTAATGTTGCCTTATTAAAAAGCTTAAAGAAATTTTCCTTTAGCTAAGCTCTCCTTCTCAGGGGCGGGGTTTGATTTGTTTTCAAATTTGTTGGGTTATAAATTGATCTGTTTGTATGGAATGATTACAATGAAAATTAATAAAATTAAAAAATTAAAAATAAATAAAAAAAAAAAAATACATTTCCATTGTAGATGAAAAATTAAGCATTAGTTATTTTCTTTACTAACAATTTAATCTGTATCTGAATTGTGGATATGCAACCGTTATTCGTTTACTCTTGCCTCCCTGTTTTAAATAAAAGAACATTGTGCTGATTCAAAATAAGCTATGTAGTGTGAAGAAGAATGATTGTAAAATTAACTGTACCTTTTTAAAAGAGCTAAGATGGGAGTTGGTTTCGTCCGTTTATAGGAGATGGACGTCTGAAGCAGAGCTCTGCTAGCAGCGGCTTTATTTTCCCACGTATTTCATATTATTTAGAGGTATCCTGTATTTAACCCGACCAAGGAACTTCCACTACAATATACAAGCATGAGTAACAAGAAGAAAAGTCAGAAAGAACCGGAAAAGAAACTTAAAGCTGTATCAAAGTCTGGACAGACTTCCGGCCTGAATGCAAGTGCAAGGTATGGCCTCACGGAGACTGACCTGGAACAGGTAGACGAAGACGCAGAATTCCTGGGACCCCGCTCCATTGTATCGTCTCCAGTCGAGAGTGAAAATGGGAGCGAAGGTGCAAGTGATACAGGTCGCGATGGATCGCCGATTTCTGTGGATCATTCGTGACTAGAAAGGGCTCTGCAGGACGTGCTCTCATCTACTCATCGCGAGCCCGCAGCGCCTGCTGTAACAGGGGCTGCATTTCCACTCACGGAGCACGAAAGCCGAAGCGAACTGTCCGAATTGAAAACTGAACTGAAAGAGATGATCGCTACACTGGCCACTGCCATGGTTACGGCCATGAATGAGCTTAAGAAAGATAACACGAATGATCTTAAGAAGATGGCCACTGAGCTCAAGAAGGATAACAAAGATAAGGAAACGCGTCTATTTAAACGTTTTGACGTGAACTTTAAAGGCATGTTGGAGAAATTAGTGGAACACATTGAAGAAACTAATTCCAAACTGAAAAGGCTTGATGAGCATATTAATGACGTTTCAGATCAGCTGGAAGACGTTAAGCAGGGACTCACGGCTCGAGTGGAAACAGCGGAACAACTGGCGTCTAACGCCAATGAAAAAGCCACAGCTGCGAACTCGGAATGCAAAAAACTTGGAGACAGACTTGCAGCCCTGGAGGATGGGTGCAGAAGAAATAATATAAGAATTGAGGGTACACCTGAGAAACGAGAAAGCTCAAGCCCAGTGAAATTTGCAGTAGAATTACTGTCTAAAATAATTGGAGATGACTTTAAACTCGACATTGAGATAGCCACGGCTTATCGCACAAAGATACCTAGCGCCTTTAAACCTAGGTCTTTTATTATCCGCTTCGAGCGACTACGATGTACGCTTGATGTGATGGCACTTCTCAGACACAAGCAAGACATTATATTCGAAAATAATCTTATTCGTATTTTTCCCGACTTCTCACCATCAACAGCTGCAAAACGCAGATCCTACATCGACATTAAAAAGTTGCTACGGAAAGCCGATATCAAATACAGCCTCTTCTATCCCGCCAAACTTAAAGTGGAAGTTCAAGATCAACATTATATTTTCTTAAGCAAAGAAGAAGCTGAAAAAAAAATAAAGAAGCTGTTTCCGACACTTTTTTGAAAGTTAATAAGGAGCCGTATTCTATCAAGGCACGGGAAGGACCTATGATCTGCTCTCTGGATCCATGTTTAAAGAGACTGGTATTATAATTATACATCCCTTTTTTTTTTCTTTCTTTATCTGGACTTTATATGTTTATGTTTTAATCAGAGTTATAGAGTTATAGACGTGAGTGTGAAAATGTGGAAGTAATTAAAGTAGGATTCGTTTTTTTTTTTTTTGTTTTTTTTTTTAAATTTTACTATACCTTAAAGTAGACTGTTTAACTTCATACCCTTGGTTTATTGCTTTTTCTACTATCTATACTATTAACATTATACTATTACAGTAGGAATTGCCAGGTTTATCCTAGACTAGTTTTTAAAATCATTCCCAGGGTTGTTTTCCTTTTTTTTTTTTTTTTAATCTTAATATCTTAACTTAAAAGTGCTGAAGATTATTTCAAGCTTAAATATTGTTAATGAGAACATCTTCGGCAGATAGTATTAAGAATTTAACTGCAAAAGATATCTCTGTTTTAATTCTGTAACGCCGCTACAGGGTTGGGTTTGTTTTGTTTTGGACGTGCTCTGTCTCTTCGTATGTCAGAGGACTGGAACATCGTGAAGTGGGATCTAGCCTCATGTGGGGAGGCAAAATGGGGGGGTGGGGGGATAAAGGGGGGAGAGAAGGAGAGCAGGTTATATCTAATCTATTCTTGTAATTCTTATGATTATAAATATCAATGCAACAATAGGCTAAAATGCAATAACTCATGGGGAATCTTGAAACTAAGATTAAAACTGCCATATTACCAATTAAAACTATAAATGACATTAAAAACTCAGAATCAATGTCTCCACGATGGGACAGTTAACTTTGTGAGCTGGAATGTTAAAGGCCTGAATCACGAATTAAAGAGAAAGAAAGTATGCTCTCACCTAACAGGCGTAAACGCTAAAATAGTATTTCTACAGGAGACCCACTTACTAACCAAGGATCAGTTCAGATTACAAAAAGACTGGACTGGCCAAATGTTCCATTCTAGCTTTATAAAGAAAACTAGAGGGGTGGGAATTCTCATACATAGAACAGTTCCATTTGTAGCATCAGATGTAGTGTCGGACCCTGAAGGGAGATACTGTATGTGATGGTCATGGGCAACTTATATAACAGTAAAATGATTTTGATAAATGTTTATGCACCCAATGTTGATGATAAGGAATTCATGCAAAATCTATTTGCATCCATTCCCAATGTGAACACTCATAAAATTATAATGGCTGGGGACTTTAATTGTGTTTTAAATCCACTCTTAGATAGGACTCCTGTGACAGGGGGGACGACATCTAATACTGCAAAGATAATTACACAGTTTTTGAATGATCACAACTTATCAGACCCCTGGAGGTTTCTTAACCCAAACTCGAGAACATATTCGTTCTACTCACCAGTGCATTATAGCTACTCAAGAATTGATTATTTTTTTTTATAGATAATAATTTCCTGCCTACAATTAAATCATGCAAATATGACACAATTGTTATCTCTGACCATGCCCCTCTAGTCTTGGAGATAAAATCAATAAGCCCCTCATACTCACCTCGCAGATGGCGTCCTAACCCTCTTTTATTGGCAGACGAGAACTGCACAGAATTTATATCTAAACAAATCAGCTTCTTCCTAGAGACAAACACGTCCACAGAGGTCTCTGCAGGAACACTCTGGGAAACTCTAAAGGCCTTCTTAAGAGGACAGATTATTTCATATCTCTCCCACAGAACTAAATTAGAAACCAAGAAAGTGTCAGAGCTAAGAAATGAAATTACTAGAATAGATGAAGAACAAGCCAGGCGTCCAAATGAAGTTCTCCACAGGAAAAGGCAGGCCCTACATACAGAACTTAACATCTTAACAACTAAAGAAACTGAACAACTTATTTATAAGTCGAGACAGCATTACTATGAACACGGAGAAAAAGCTAATAAGCTTTTAGCTCAACAAATTCATAAACAAGAAGTTCACAATGCAATACCAGTAATCACCAACAAGAATGGAGAAGAAATCATCGACCATAATAAAATAATGCACACATTTAGAGATTACTATAAGTCTTTATATTCCACTGAGTCCAAAGAAGACAACACACAATCTAATGCATTTCTGGATAATTCACAAATACCACAAATAGATGCTTTAAGTGCTGAGGAACTGGATAAACCTCTAACGCTAACAGAATTACTAGACGCTATAAAGTCACTATAAAGCGGGAAATCATCAGGCCCTGATGGTTACCCTGTAGAATTTTATAAGAAATTCTCCACCCAGCTAGCTCCACTCTTATTGGCAACATTTACAGAAGCTAGAAACAACCAAATTCTACCTCAAACATTTCGACAAGCATTAATCACTGTCTTTCCTAAACAAAATAAGGACTTGTTACAATGTGCATCATATAGACCAATTTCACTCCTGAATAATGATGTTAAGATACTCTCAAAAATCCTAGCTAGAAGGATGGAGAAAGTGCTGCCCTCGGTAATATCACAAGATCAAACTGGATTTATTAAAGGCCGACACCTATCTTCAAATCTCCAACGCTTGTTTAATGTTATATATTCACCAGCAAAATCAAACACCCCAGAGATATTACTATCATTAGACGCAGAAAAGGCATTTGACATGATTGAATGGAATTACCTTTTCACTGCATTGGAGAAATTTGGGTTTGGCCCGAATATTTGTGCTTGGATCAAACTACTGTATACCAATCCAGAAGCTTCAGTTTGTATTAATAACATTTGCTCAGACTACTTTAAACTAGAACGTGGTACCAGAAAAGGATGTCCCTTGTCGCCACTGTTGTTTTCAATCGCTATTGAACCACTGGCGGTTCACTGCCGAAATTCTTATCAGATAAAGGGGATTGTCAGAGAAGGACTGGAACAGAAAATTTCTCTATATGCAGATGATATGGTCTTATATATATCAGACCCAGAAAACACTGTCCCCACTGTTTTAACAGCACTAACAGAATTTCAAAAGATATCCGGTCTTAGAATTAATCTGAATAAAAGTATACTCTTTCCAGTGAATTCACAAGCATATAATATTAGATTAGACACCCTACCTTTTACCATAGCAGATCAGTTTAAATACCTAGGCGTAAATATCACAAGTAAACATAAAGCTCTTTATCAACAAAATTTTGGCGTCTGTACGGAAAAAATTAAGCAAGACTTGCATAGATGGTCAACCCTTCATCTCACTCTAGCCGGAAGAATTAACATTGTTAAGCTGAATATCCTTCCTAAACTTCTCTTTTTATTTCAAAACATTTCAATATATATCAATAAATCATTTTTAAACAGTTAGATTCAATAATAACCTCATTCATTTGGAACTCAAAACACCCACGAATCCGAAGAGCAACCCTACAAAGACCTCAGGCAGAAGGTGGCATGGCTTTACCTAATTTTCAGTTTTATTACTGGGCAGCAAACATACAAGCCATAAAAACCTGGACACAAATAAATGAACATACACAGGCTTGGTCCGCAATAGAAGTAAAATCCTGTAGTACTTCTTTATATTCCCTGCTCTGCTCTCCAATAAATGAAAGTTATCGCAAATATACTAATAACCCAATTGTGCTTTACTCACTCAGAATATGGAACCAAATTAGGAAGCATTTTAAGATGGAAAATCTTTTATCAGTGGGACCTCTGCAAGAGAACCACCTCTTTCAACCTTCGCAAGTATATCCAGTTTTTAATACCTGGAAAAGTTTTGGGATTAAAATGCTCAGAGATCTTTATATAGACAACATATTTACATCTTTTGAACAATTACGTTCAAAATTCAACCTCCCAGCTACACATTTCTTTTACTATCTTCAAATTAGAAATTTTGTTAAACAGAAATTGCCCGATTTCCCCCACCTTGCACCCTCCACAATGCTGGAAAAAATACTGCTCAATTTCGAGGAAACAAACACTATTTCCGCAATATATAAAATCTTATTAGAGTCCCTACCTTTCAAAGATCCAAGAGGACATTGGGAAGAAGATCTCTTAATCAATATATCAGAAAAGGAGTGGAAGGTAGCAAAGCAGAGAATTCACTCAAGTTCTATATGCGCAAAGCATAGAATTATTCAACTCAAAATTATATATCGAGCCCATCTGTCTCGCTTAAAACTGTCCAAAATGTTTCCAGGGCAGGATCCAACCTGCGAACGCTGCAACCAAGCCCCTGCCTCACTGGGTCACATGTTCTGGGCCTGCACTAAACTAACATCATTTTGGACAAAATTTTTAAGTGCCTCTCAGACAGCCTTGGTATCACAATCCCTCCTAACCCATTAACAGCTGTGTTCGGTGTTCTTCCAGATGGACTTGAAGTAGAGAAGGACAAGCAAACTGTGATTGCATTCACTACACTTTTGGCACGCACACTTATTTTGTTAAATTGGAAGAATCCTAATTCTCCTCTTATAAGTCAGTGGGAAACCGATGTTTTATATTATTTGAAATTGGAAAAAATCTAATTTTCAGTTAGAGGATCTGTACAACATTTTTTCAAAACATGGCAGGATTTAATCAATATTATTTTAGAATAAGAGAAATAACTATTATTGCATTTAACTCCCTTCTCCATCTCTTATTTACATAGATATTCACTTCTCCCTTTCTTTTGTTTAATGTTGCCTTATTAAAAAGCCAAAAGCAATTTTCCTTTAGCTAAGCTCTCCTTCTCAGGTGTGGGGTTTGATTAGTCTTCAAATTTGTTGGGTTATAAATTGATCTGTTTGTATGGAATGATTACAATGAAAATTAATAAAATAAAAATATTAAAAGAGCTAAGATGCATAGAGTTATGATACTCTTTGTACCTGTACATTAGTCATTGTTAAGAGATGTATTATCAGTTATTCATCAATTTCCCCAAGAGGAAACTTTAAATTGATTAATGCCTCAGCTTAACCAAGAAATTAAATTAACCAATAGTTTGATACTCTGATCATTAATACTTTTGAAATGGTTATTTGTTTCATACTTTGTGATTAAAAATATGACTTTAATGTATTATTCTATATCTTTTTACAAGTTTAAAAATAAATTTAATTTATTACAGTGATTGTAAAACTGGCACAATCTGTTAGAAGCATTAAGAAGGTGTTTTGACATTTTGACTGCTTCACTCAATTAATCCTCAGTTGTAAAAGGTAGCCCATGCACTGGTGCTGATAAACAATCATTGCTAAAAAGGGGTCTATAAAATGAAATTTTAAGAAAAACTGTTGAAATGGAGCTTGAATTTGTTTCTCTAGAAAAATCAAAAATCTGTTAAAATATACAGTCAATAGCACAGAAACAAAGTAGGGTCAGGTTAAATGGGCATGAAATAGTAAGTCTAATCCTTAGTGCATGTCTGAGTTATAATAACTACTGGCACATCGCATATATTCTCCTGACCAGTAATTTGTCAATAACGTTTAGTGTAATAACGATAGCCTTTGAGTCTTGCTGAAATAGAAAAACACATTGTCGACAAAGGATTCATATAAACTAAAACATATTTTATCAGCAGTATATTATGGCTCCCAATGATCCTGACAGAGTCATCAGGAGTTTAAAAACAAATAGATGGACGCCTTAACATAAAATATTGTGTTGCTTCGACAGCTACAATGCACCACAAACTGAAACCAACTTCAACTACTTGGTGTTTTTACTTAGAAAGAAAATACACAAGAACAGTTTTGTAGGATCTTGAGAAAAGTCCATTTCAGACAAGTATAGGCAGCACCTTTTGTCTGCTAATCAGCACATTTCACTATCTCTCTGTGGTGGGTACAGCAACGTGCTTTATCAGTGCATGCTCCCAACATCTAGTAAATAACCAAGTTTGGTTATCTGAAACCTAAAGCTAGTGTTGTATTAGATTCACTGATTTGAAGATCATTTTACAGAAAAGGTCATCTTAAATATTTTCTTTTGCCTACTCTATTTATTTTTATACTTAGCATACATATACACACCTCTAACCAATAAAAGCAGATATATATTATATATATAATATATAATATATATATATATAATATATTTATATATATATATAATATATTTATATATATATAATATATATATATATATATATATATATATATATATATATAATATATATATATAATATATTAATATATATATATATATTCATATACTGTATATACATATATATACAAATACATATATATATATTTTATTATCTTTTATTAAATTTATTAAAAGCATGTAATGTTCTATACAATAAAGTGCTGCGTAACTGTTATGATGTGAAACTTTGCAGACAAGTTGATAAATATTTTGTATGTCTTTATTTGTAACTTAGGCAAAGCAATGTAATATTAGTGTTACATTAGTGAGAAGCATTCATGTTAACCCCTCGCCTCAAACAAGTTTGGTAAATGTCTCTCTGAAGTCTCTCAACCCCAATAGGAAAGCCAGGCTGCCTAACTTCCAAGCTTTACCTTAACACATGGTTTGGAGGGCAGGTGTGAAGGTGTTCTATTTCCCCATTAGTCTGAAGTATGGCTGTTTGGAAATGGCTTGTATTAAAAGCCTTTAAGTACCACAATGCCCTATTGTCTCTATTGGTTAGTCAGAAAACCTATAAATTTGCTTGCTTTACCTCACCCTCTCTCTCTTACCAAATTGATGAAAGACTATCACACACCATGAACTGAAAAGGACAACACAATGAAGAGCACAGCTAGAGAGCCATATTGAGAAAGGCATGTGGCCTGTTCTGAAGAAAGCTGACCACAAATGATGCCTTAACTAGAGACATTTTAAGTAACTAATAAGTCAGTGTGCCGCCTGAAACTACACATCACCATTTATCAGGTTGTATGGTTGCCAATATTCAAATGTACTTTGCATTTGAAAGCGATTATTAAAATGTTTCTCCAAGTCTTTAATATGCTGAAGTTGCTTCTCATTTGTCATGTTTATGTCCTTCATAGCTATCCTTATATCCTTTGTAATCTTCGTTATATTACTCTCTGTCATTCATGACCCCCCTGAATGCGGTAATTATTGTGGTGGCAACTGCAGTGATCGTTACCTTCCATTCAGGCTGTTTGTTTTGGTCTTCTCCATGCACATCGGATGGAGTAGCAAGCCCAGTCAGAGTCAGTGCTGCTGATTTGCAGTGGGTAGTTGACAGCGCGAAAAGTAAGGTCATTTTCAGTTTCAATTAACCTTCTGGAATCGAAAAGTTCTCCTGCCCCAACTCACTTGCACTTTCGCTCTCGGCTGGAGGTGATGCTGCAGTGTCATGTCCTGGGAGATTGCTTTCACCAATTTGTTCCAGGTCAGTCTCTTGAACTTGAAAGGCCAGAGATTTGAACGTGAACTTGAGGCATAAGCTTTGGCTGTCTTTTCCATTTCTTTCTGAGCCTTTTTTCTGCCACTCATGCTTATATATACTTGCATGTACTCTAATTAAAGTTGAGTAAATACAGGACACCTCGGGATGATAAAAATGGAAAAATAACACCTCTGATAACGGAGTTCATTCTCAGACATCTATCAACTCCCGAAACGGACAGGAACAAAAGACCAAAGTAAATATATTTTTAACATAATCATGAAGGAAAAACTTCAGGCTGGGGACAGGGTGTAGCCACACATGGTTAGGTATGGGGTATATGATGAGTGAATTCTCAGTTTCACAAAGCAGCACTGCAACAGCCTTGCAGTGTGAGAGAGGGAATTGTTGTTAGATAGATGATTGATAGGTTTGCTCAGAGCTTTTCCTAATTGGCTGCTGCAAATGTAAAAGTAAATTGGTATACTACTGATTGGTCAGGTTGTCCTTTAAAGGCATGTAGTCAACATGAATCACACCCTCAACATTATTTAAAAAACAAAATGGACTTCGTCATCTTCAAAACACATTCACCTTACAGAATTTTAAAGCCTCTCTCTCTTCACTACCAAGTATGTAGGAGACTGTTCCTGTTATATGTTGAATAGGTAAGAATTAATCTCCAAATGACAAATTTGACTGGTCTTGCAACACAGAGGAACAAACAAAAGAAGGGGCAGAGCAGGCTCTTATCTCTTATGAGACTGTGTTTCTTTAATGTAAGATATGACATGCTTTACACATTCTATAAATCTGGATGGCCAGTACTATTTTTAATCTGCGTTGTGCTGTGCTGGTCACTTCAAGAGAAACACAATGAAGTAATAAACTAACTGAAAGGGCAAGGACAGTTTTAGGATGCACTTTGGACTCTGTGGTGGTAGTAGTAAAGAAGAGAAATAAAACAAAACTGAGTGCCATAATGAACAATGCTGTACATCCTCTCTCTGACACACAGTACATTCTGCCAACATACTGTATTATTCAGCAGAAGTGTGTCAAGAAGCACTACTGGGGGTCCTTTATAACATCAGCAATACGCGTGCATAATTCCTCACTGGATCTATGATAGCCAAGTCAGATGTTTGTCTTTATTTTTAATTTTCTTTCATTATAGTGTTTCTGGTGTGTGTGTATGTATTTATTTATTGAGCTTCTGTAAAAAATCAGTTTCTCCTGGGGACAATTAATCTAATTTAATTCTAGCTAATCTAATCAAAGGTATTTTTTTTCTCTAGAATTGGAAATGTAATGATAGCATTATATTTAATTTTCACATTTTTGTCACCCATGCATATTTGATTCTGAAAAAAGAAAAACACACAAATGGTTTATATATGTATATAAGTACACAGAAGTTGATCATCTTTGACTGTATATAAAATCAGCACAGTACAATATTCTGTTCATAATTAGGCTCATAAAGGTTTGTATTTTCCTGTGTGTATGTGTGTGTGTTTGTGTGCACACAAGCAAGCACTAGCAATAATTAAGACTTGCATCGTGTAAACCACAAGCCACTTTCTTTGTCTTAGGACAAGTGACAAGACCTGTTACATTTTACTCATGGATATATATAAAACACATGCTTGTTTAATTTAATCTGAATGTTTATCATGATGATTTATCTCAGAATCAAAATTCACTTTATTGGCCAGATACACTAATGTGGTCTAGGAATTTATTTCAATAATATTGATGCAACATACAAGGAGAACACAATATATAATGAGAAAAAAAATAGATAAAATATGGGGGAAAAAAAGAAAAAGTCAAGTAGTTCAGTATGCCGGTACGCATAGATACTGAGTAGAAACTCAGACCTGGTCAGTCAGAATGTAGACGAAAACAACTGCTCTGGTAACAATTTGTTTTATGTGTCACAGCATGCATTTGCCAGACAGAAGTCTTTGGAATAGGTGGTGCCCAGGTTAAGTTGGATCAGCAATGATCTTTGCAGCACACTTCCTTATCTACAACATTGTAGGACTCAATAAAGGCTTGAAGGGGTGATAAAGGTACTGCCTACGATCTTTTCACAGGCTCTGATGATATGCTGCATATTGGACTTAACCCGAGCAGAGGCACCAACACCAAACCAGAATAACAAAACACATGGATCTGTTGCATTCTTCATGATAGTTTTGATCATGATAGCTTTGATATTTAGCATCTACTGTATTTGCAAGAATACTCCTTAACTCTCACTCTTTAATATTCTGCAAAGTACATCGTGCTCTACCTTAAAGGCCACATAATTGTTAACTGACATACATTCCTTCCAGTAGAAATCTGACTACCGAACACCTATTCCCTACTTTTGACAGCAGTTTTCATCTTGGAATCCTAAAGACAGCAAATATAGTAGAGAAGATCAGCAATGAAACATGGCTATGTATAAAGGATCTGTGCATGCCCATATTTTCTGATGAGTAAGGTTGTCAGATCAAAAGTCATTATTTGAATCTATATGAAAAAAATTTAATTCAAAGTCAAAAGGTGACATTCAACTGTAAAAGAACAGTCCTTTATTTTACTTTGCAGTATTTTCGGATTTGTGTTACTCCAGAAACACTAAGCAGTAATACTTGTGTATTATGGATATGTTTTTCACAACACTTCCATGGTCTGAGTTTTATCATTTTTTTTAATTGCTAGTTTGTATTGTCACTTATAAAAAAATAAAAATTAAAAAAAAAGACAGATTTTCTTACTGCACTGCTCTGCTTTTTGGTTAATGGGTATAGTAACAACAGATTGTAAACACTTCTCCAGCATTCTATATCATTTTGCTCTTGATTCTAGTTCCATTTCACTCTTGAACTCGAAATCCCTGATTTGATATTCCAGTCATCGTAGCAAACAAAAGCTGGTTTCCTTTCTCATTAAAAGTAATAGGAAATACCTGCCATACTTCTGATCTTTCTTTTAATATTATAATGTCTTTAAAACTGCCATTTTAAAGAGCATTTTCAATGTTAGGAAAGTAAAGTTAGATACCTCAACCAACATGTGTCTTTTGGAGGTATTAACACTGGATTAACACATAATTCCTAAAATAAATGCATATTGAAAAATAGGTATTACGGTTAAATGCACTATATTTCTGCAGAATCTGTTAAGGGGGAAAATAATCCCATTTAGTTTAATCTTGTATGTTATTCTTTGACCACTGGACACCTACTGCAGTCCTCCTCTCTACAAACTTATTAAATCAGGGTAGTCAACACGTTTGATTTACCTTCCACAAGTTGTTTTCTAGTTTTACATTACATCTTGCCTGAAGAAGGGGCCTGAGTTGCCTCGAAAGCTTGCATACTGTAATCTTTTTAGTTAGCCAATAAAAGGTGTCATTTTGCTTGACTTCCCACTACATTCATAATGGCTAGCACTGTACAACACCCTAGTACTACAGTCCTACCTGTAAAGAGCTTTTGGTGCTCTGTTAAAATAATTTCTAACAAACTTAGTAAAGTACAGAGTAATCTATAACAATATACAACATGACACACCAGTTTTTCCACTATTGTTTTGATCACCAAAAAATAAAAAGATTAAAATACTTATTTGTTTTCAAAAACTAAATACATACATATATATACATACATACTCAGACACTGGTGAATTCATTTTTTTGTTAACATGAAACAAAACATAGCTGAATTTAGGTAATTCTGTTATCATTTTAAGTATCTTATTTACCAGCTGAATAAACAAATATATAAAATTAACAATTTCAGGTTCAAAATATTTTAAGCTATTGGTTAAAAAAAAAAAAAAAAAAAAAAAGGCATAGAGCTGAGAATGAAATTTTCTAATGTAACAAACTCTGCCACACACAGTTGTCCTTTTCTACTTTTAAGCCAGTGCTCACTAAAAGGTCTGCATACATTGCTGCATACTATGTCAGCAGGAGGTAAGTCATGCATTAATAGAGAATGAGTCAAATTCAACAAAATTTGCATTTACAATGTGTGTTATACCTTTGAGCACACTTTCCCAACATGACTGCGTATTCATGTTACTTGGGCTTCCAGGTGCCATCTGTAGGTGCAAAGAGTGCAAGTACATTGAAATAACGGAAAAATGCTTGTGCCTAAAGCAAATTCCATGAGCCATCAAGTTACCAGCACGGTATACAGTACATATTATTTGCAATGTTTTTTTTACAGAGTGTAATTTTAGGCTCCAATCAGAAGACTTCAATGATAAAAAAATATTGAATGATTATAAAATAACAAAACTTACAGAATAAAGAAAATTCAAAATCAAGCAAAACAAATGCCATACAGAATACTTTTTAACTATCTAAAATTATTTAATCAGTTTAATTACAAAAGTACAAAATGAGCAACAGGTTTAAACTTCATATATTGTGTTTTAAGTGGCAGTTCAAGAAAAGAGCAAGACAGTGAGAGCCACAAATTGGACTGTACCAACCACTAATGTGCCTTCCTGTTCCCACTGGCAATTTTGCAGCCAGAGTCTGTTCCTTTGACATATTTATTCAATAAATTTCCTAATTTGGCTTCAACACCAGTGTAAAAAGTATAGTTCTTATAAGCAATACTGCAAACCACCATAGCTACAGAATAACCTTTCAACAACCAGAGAAATTCAATTTTGTTTTCAGTTCATCTGGAAATGGTAGCCAAAGAAGAAGTGATATTGAGTAGCCAAGTTCTAGATCCTGACAGCAGCTCATTGAAATGCATAGCCTACAGCACTGGGGTAGCATTTTTCATCATCAGTAGGTGAAGCAAAGCAACAAGAAAATAATCAGTTTATCTATAAATGATTATTTTAGGAGAAACCAAATAAGCTTATATTATGTGTTTTGTTCTCATAAGCACCAAGACAATGCCACCACATATATTCAATACAGAATGTATCAAAAGCAAAAATAAAACTAAAAATGAACAATACTGCCTCTTCAAATGTCTATAGATGTGCTTCTAAAGGTGCATAAAGAAACACATGATACAAGCATACTTGTTGAGTAAAATTAAAAGCATAAATGTAAAACATTAAAACTAATACTTTTAACAGTTTAGATTATTGCTATCTTTCTATGCTTTTTAAGCCATAACAGATATGTCTTAGAGGAATTTATAATAAGCAGATGTCAAAGAAAAATGGTGGATTAATACAGTATGTTACGTTAAACGGTAGAGTAAAATATGAAATTACTATATTGGAAGACATCACGCAGTTGCTTTAACATTATAACATGGAAACAAACTGCTTTAAGAATTTTTTTTCTCCCCAATGCCATACATGCGTACTTTGAATAAAAAAAAGGGTCACAGGTAACAAAAACATCTGAAAACCACAAAATGTAATGACAAAGGCAACAATTCATACATTATGTCTACTGTAGGTACAGCCTTTGAAACCTGTTATCCAAAAACTGTTAACCAAAATATTAACCATTCCAAAAGAACCCCAGTGCAAGAAAAAGTTGGTGAAGTATTAAGATACAGAAAGTTCCTCGCAGCCCAGTGTAACAATTTGTTAATCTAAAGTAATACGAAGTGCAGCAAATACTCCTATTATTGCACATGTGTTAATATGTATTGGATTTTAATAGAATGCTATCATGCCAATAAGTCATTAATTGTAATCAAGTAAAACAATTTCACTGCAATTACAATTGCATTATTCTATTAATAATACAATACCTCAATAAAGAGATTTGCAATACTGATATTATTATGTAGAAAAAATACATATAAAATATGTAGTGTGTGTTTGGAAACAAGCCACAGTACCTGGCAGTGACTGGCTATATTTGCAAACTGGGTTAAGATAAGAAAGCAAATACTTTTTGTGTGTTTAAATGATGATCCTTTGTCATTTCTGGATAAAATTAAAGTATTACCATCCATCATTTACACTATTTCTCTTACAGCTAAAACATTTTATTCTCTCATGGGTCAAAAATTTGTTCTTTTTGTGTATGACTGCAGTAACCCCTTGCTAGTTTGAAACCATGAATTCAACTCCTTTGTATTTCCTCATTTACTGTGGTTTCACGAATAGATTTTTAAATCCCACATTAATAAACTAGATTACTTGTTGAAAAGTTAAATCACTGGTCTCCCAAAAGAACTGCTGCTTCCTGCTGGATATAAATAAATAACTCATAACTGTTAAAGGTTTATTTGATCAAACTAGTGTACAATAAAAGTTTTACTGAAATAAAAAAATCAATCAAATAAATATCTTTATTTTGCTATCAATGTAGTGAAACCATAAATTCTCATACCAGATAATATCTCAGCAATGTAACTCTAAAATTCTGTTAAGAAAAATGTAATAAAATCCCTAAGAATTTTAAGAATTTTTAAAAGTATAAGTGATAATTGGCTTTTCATTTCCAATATATATGTGAACAGTATTATGAATAAATTAATTAAAATAGCACCCAATATAGGTGAGAATATTAAATTATCTAGCCACACTAAGGTACTGTGGACTGAAAATGTAAAAATACATACATTTCAGCAGCAGACTTTTATTATTTATTAAGTACCATTTCCATTAATAAGAAAAAATATTTCAGAAACACTTGAATGGTCATTTGTAACTAATGGGCAATGAATAACATGGTCCCTTGTGCATGTTTGATAACAAAAGAGCACACACTTAGCAAAGATAACCCTTGTGATTCAACCCAAAGAAAACCACATTAAAAACTTCAAAATATCTAGCAGTTAAGCCACTGCAATTATTTAAACCAGTTGTAGACAATTTCTCTATAAGAAAGCAAGCATGCTATTGTATATGTGACAAAATAACAAATTTTGAGTCTTAAACTTGAAGGTCAGCTTTAATATAATATCAAAAACCAATTTCCACTTGTTTGTCAGATCCATTTATCACCTCCATTTAACACAATTACAGAATATATTCCCTTTTCATTTGCACCTACACTTGTTTCCAGTTTGGGAATGGGGAGCAAGGAAGGATGCTGATTAGCCAGTGCAAAAATAAGAAAAGGTCTAAAGGGATTCAGCAGCTGTTAAACAACAGAGTAAAGATCAGAAACCACAAAATTATTTATATGCACAGCAAAAAATGTAAAAAAGAAATAAAGAAGGAAACATGGGACACCACAAGTACAACCAATGACCCTAAGAAGATTAGAAGAGTACAAAAGCAGGATGAGAGGACTAAACATACTGCTGTGTGTTGCAGATTATTCCCAATAAAAGTCATGGTCATATATTAAAACAAAAAGTATTACTTATCCATCACCTTTGCTTCAAAGGTCCAGTTATTTATTATTTTTTCAAAGAATATTAAGAATAAAGCTATTAAAAAGAAATGTATAAAATCACTTATAATAAAAAATATAGTATAGATGCACAGGTATTACAATTATTATACTGTGGTTGTGAGGAGATTACCAGAAAGGAAAAGAAAAAAAAGCCCTAGTAGAGGGAAGAAAAGCATGTGCTGGTACTGACTATGCATATCATGAACCCAGCATGAAAGGAAGAGCACAGTGGCACAGCACAACACATTTAGTTAGATTATTCTGGAAGTACTCTGTAAGTTCTAGAACAAGGCAGACAACATGTGAGATAGGCAAAACAAAAGTCCCACTTGATCAGGGGGCAGTAAACGTTCCATGTGCAATGGTTGGGAACATGCATTGACAGTGCATTGCTGCACCCACCACACAAGAATCCACCTGGATTGGGACCTGAGTGCAGCGGGTGATACTTCATTACCGCAATAGGAGAATAATATTACATATTACACAGAACAGGCAGTCCGGAGGTAACCAAAAGGTTATTTTTAAGTTGAACTCGAAAATGAATGGATGGATACTTGAAGCCACTGAAGAAGATTAGAGAAGCGGAATAAAATTAACAAAGATAAACATCAGTTAAAATTCAAATGAATTACTTAACAACAAAGGTGCTAGAGATAGTATTCGATCATCAAAGAGTGGAACATGCCAAATCACTACTCAAGTAGATAGAGAAAATTCCCTCCACCTCAATTTGTAATAAATTTCATGAATAGGAGTCATCTAAATCTCCATACACCCAACAATTTTATAACTCTTAAAGCGCATCTAAAAGATATGATGCACATTTTAAAAACATATTTAAGTTTACAGTTGGTGATTTTCAATCTGCATATTTATATCATCATCGTTTAGCAAGGGTAGTCAGTTCTGAAAGCATTTCACTGGATGATAGAGCTCCATCAGGTAACATGGAATTTTATTTATTTAATTTATTTTAAAACAGTAACCCCTTTAAATTTAATCTGGGTACAAATCTGGAGATTTCCATGAATAAAAATACAGTTAGTTGTCAAAAATAAATAACAAAAGTGCTATGAGACTGAAAAATGAACCATTGGGTGAAGCAATGTGCTAATTCTGAAGACCTAGAGCCACCAAAAGCTAGAGCACATGATAGTAAACCAATAACTGATAGAATTAACAATATTTGGAGTGGAGAGAAGAGCCACATGAGCGAAATGGCTGGCAAGGATAAGTTCCAAACAGGATGACTGAAAATACATCTGTGGCTTGAGATGAACAATTGAGAAATGAGTTGTTCAGTATGTAATGTGTCCAGCAACGTATAATTTACCTGACGGTATTACAAAGTATCAACTCTGATACATGCACCATTTCCCACACTATAAAAAGGGAAGTTGATCTGACTCAGAATTCCATGGCTAATGCTACAGAAGCCATGCCTATTGATGTAACAGTTCTGTTCAACTTTACCACAGTTTACAGCTGAGGAAGAGAAGAAGAACTAAGGTAACAAAAGGCAGGCAAATTATATTGTGATTTGAGGAGTTGTGAGGTTATATGTGAAACAATATTTCTAGAGCAAGTATATATTGCTATAGATCTTTCTTTTCTTTTCAAGTCAAAAGTACCCCCATGACCTACATGTAAGAGGGGAATCCCCCTTACTTTTAAGAATTCTTTTCAAGCCTTGATAAATGTTCCTTATTTAAATTATCTCTTCTAAAATTAGTCTTTAAACTTAATGGTAATAACTAAATGTGAGGTACAATGCATGAGATTAATATTAAGCTGCTTATTCACTAATAAATTGCAATACTTTGGAGACATGAACACTCATCTCTTAAAGGAGTGTATAAGGCAGAAAGATGGGCAGGGCAAAATATTTGACTAGCAGCACCCCAAGTACATACTTTAAATCATGGGGACTTTCTTTGAAAATTAATAAACTGAAACTCCAGGCAAGTGGTGTTGCCTGTCTCTATGAGACATTAGAAATGATGAAGAGTGTAAAGGCAACTGCTAATACCATGATACCAACAGTGTTCTGTTTGGGAACAATGTGAGGGTAGCAGCTTCTTGTCCCCAGTTCAAATCAGTTTTGAAGGCATTTGAATACAAAGTAATTAATCAGATACAAGTGATCTAGCACAAACATGATAATAAGCTTAATGCTGACTTCAAATTGCTGGAAGTGCAGGACATGTCTATAAATTCTTCAGCTCACAATGGCAAATGAGTGGGATCATCACTGCCAAAACTATATGTAAAAACATGTGGGCATAGAAGCCATTCTATAAAACTCAGAAAACACACATGCTTAATGTGTAACATTTTAGAAAACATGTAGCAATTGGGCTAAAATGATTCATGTCAAGTACAAGTCAAATTTGGTATTTTTCAAATCAAAGTCATTCTTCACAATCACTGTACAAGTTTGCCACAAGAAAAAAAAAAGTAATAACTAGCCCATCCTTGCCTTTTATAATGAAACTAATGGGTTCCGAGACAGATACCACTATGACAAAAAAATCCTTAAATCATACAAAATACATCCGTTTTTCAAGGCATTTTACTGAGTAGTGATCCACATCTTGAGAGTGTACATATATTGCAAAACAGTTCATTCATGTTGTTTTAAGAAACAGAAAAAACAAAACTGTGTTGTGAGATTCTGCCATTTTAAAAGGAGTCCAGCTGTGAGGTTTACTTCGCCACTAAACTTCTTCTGTGGTACCCTTCAGGACTAATGGTGTGGATTCACCTTGGAAAGTCAATACCAAGCGCCACTATTGACATTGAATGTTTTTGCCTAGATGTGAATTGCTGTCTCTTCTGGCCACTTATATTCTTTCAATATGTTACAAAAACAGCTTTAAAGAGATTGTTAAAATGGAAATATCCTGAAATATCTTGGAATTCACTAATTCAGCAGTACATACAGTATATAATAATGTTTGCATTTTTATATTTAGTATAGATTTTAAGCAGTTCTTTTAACACTAGAATTACCAAAGCCTACAAAAGAAATCGTAATTTCAGCCCACATTTAATCCCCTCACACCTTTCTATCAGCGTCTTTTGTCTTGTAAATGTGTCAATCAACACAAGCAACCTGCTATACCATCCCCCCCCCAATCGCCCCCCCCCCATAATCGCAGAAAGGGCAAAAAGTTCTCCCAGCTCAAGCCTTGATGATCTTGTAGTGAAGTGCTAGAGTTTTAGAGGGTAAATCAAATAAACACTTTCACAAAAGGTACAAGTATAATACGACAGCTTCCATGATGCAGCAGTATGAGCTGCTGACTTGTAATCAAGAGGCTGCAGGTTCGATCCTGGGTGCCACATGAATTTACCGTTTTGAGTACTGAGCTGCATTTATTGTTAATATTATACAATAAAAACATTAATTTGATTTGTGTCTGTAACAGCCGGTGTAAATTTATAGTACTTGTAAAAGTTAGCGGGTTTTTTTTCCCACTTTTATTCTCTCAGTCATGATCACAATACAATCCCTACTCATGCTGAATTAGTATGCACCTTGTGGTCCATGATGTCAAACCCACATTGACAAAAAAACAGACATTGGAACTGGAAATACTCTGATCTGGAGGGATAGAAGCTGACACACAAACGCTGGTGAATCATGCCTTATTTGTATCTCATTGTCACTTGATATTTTTTTTTTTAATTCAGTTTTATTGAGTGCTCCTGCTCACGCTGAATTAGTATGCAGCTTATGGTCCATGATGTCAAAGCCGCACAGACAAAAAACATTGACTTAAGTATATATGATATTTGCAATAATTCATTTTATGACTTGTATAGTACATTTCAGAAAACATTGTGGCACTGATGCAACATTATTCATATTCATTCGCATGTCTTCTTGGGGTTGTAATCAGTGACTGCATTTTTTTTTTTTCAGATCTTGCCCAATCTCCACATTTTGATGCATGGTGGTGTTTCTTTTGTACTCCAGGACATGCAGAGGAAAGAATAGTACAGAGAGGTCAGTTCTGTGCCATATGCAATCATCAAATTCAAATGTTAACAGTTCCCACACACCCAAGGACAGTCCTTCCTACATTCAAGACATGTGTACCTGTTGCAATGTACAAAATTCTCTTTATGCTGTGGAACCTATTACAGTGGACCCTTGACTTACGAACTCAATTCGTTCGCGAGGGCTGGTTGTAACTCAAGTTGGTTGTAAGTCAAGACTATTTTTCCCATAAGAAATAATGGAAATACCCATAATGCGTTCCGAACCTCCCACTGCAACACTTACTTAACCTTTTCATAATAAAAAAAGGGTTGTATAATGTGCATAATTTACCAAAACACCAATAATTTTTCTAATGTACTAACCAAAAAGTAATAAAAAGTGCCTAGCCTACCAGAAACAACAATTTCATACTGTACTCACCATTTAATTTGACATCTTTGGGCTGCAGGAAGGGAGGAGGATGATAATGAAACTGAAGGCTTTTTAAAGGCTTTCTTTAACTTGCGCTCAGGCATTTGCAATCATTTCAATAGCTTCTTTTGCGTTAATTTTAATCTCCTCCTGCCTACAAGTTATTCTGACGAGAATTTTTCTCAGCATTTCCTTGCGATGATACAAGGAACTGTTTCTGAACTCTTCTAAGACACCCCCCACCCAATGGGAACGACATGCTGAAGTGCGTCCTGGAGCGCGATTGCTGCGACTGTGGAAGCTTGCTTGTCCATTGCCGGGCAGGGATATCACATGCATATCACCCATCGATATCTTTTCTGTTTGCTTTGGCTGAGAGAATCAGCACAGCTTTAAGCCGGCTGTTGCCCCAGCAACAGGTAAACATTCTTCCATATGGAGTTTGGACTTTGGCATGTCATCTAGTTGGGGGAGGTCCCAAGAGAGTTTACAAACCTGACATTTTATTGAATGAGTGCCGCATTAATAGGAATGTTTCTGTTTGTTTACAATCGCGCAAGCGGCTACACGTGACCGCATTCAGATCGCAACGCAAGATGTTGGTCGTAAATCAAAATAAAAATTTTGGTCGTAAATCAAGTTGTTCGCATGTCAAGCCGGTCGTATATCAAGGGTCGACTGTACATTGAAGGCGCACCTGACACTGACTTGAGTTTGCTTTACTGGAGGAAGCGGCAGTCTTAGAACAGAAGCTTGTCAATGTTACATCCTCTTTTTCCATCCCCATTTCTTGTAAGAAGCGACGACGAAGTTCCTCTGCAACATGAGCAAAGAATACTTATTTTCTCAGTGGACCCATGCATGCCTTGTAAAGTACATGTGCGTTAATCGCCGACAGGTCAAGCATGTTATAGCACACAACAACCGGCCACCCACGTGCTCATGCACGCACTGAAAAAGCTAACACCGTCTGGTGCATGATGTTAGCACAGCACCAGAGAAAAAAAGAAAGACACAAATATATGTGACATTCTGAAGAAATCATTTTATGACCTGAACAGTACCAATCAGAAAACATTGTCGCACTTCGGCAATATTATTTGAAAATGAACACCGTCAGATCGGGTGTAAATTTATGGTACTTGTAAAAGTTAACTGTTTTTTTCACTTTTATTTTCTCAGTCACGATCACGCTCTTGTTTTTCTTCTTCTTGGGGTTATTTTAGTTGTGTTTTTTCATACTCCGTTTTTTTTTAAATTTTGTAAATCAAGTTCTTCATTACATATTCAAACACAGCACATGTATGTCTGAATAATCTGCACACCTTTAGTCATTAGATTAATCAATTAATCAATAAAATACTTCATAGTTATTATTTACAAAATAATTGTTTGTGGCAGCCCCAAATGTTTTCATAAATTAATTACAGATGCTGCTTCACTATCTTTTGGATTCAGACATGGAGCATTTCCACCAGCTATAGCCACATTTAATATGAGTGGAAATGTACAGATGCAACCTTGTAGAATGAGTGAGGAAAACCAAGTTAATTGTACTATACCAGGAGAAAACAAACTGCTGTATAGAAATATGAGCAAGTTGGTGTCCACTAAGAAAGGACATTTCAATATATCAATATTTAGGGATCCCCCAACAGAAACAATAAATACACCAAAATCTCAAAAATGCCTTGATGGGTTTCATTTAAATTAGATGAGTTTATCGAAAAAAAAGAAAATTAGCCAATACATTTTTAAAATTTATTTCTAAGTATATGTTGGCAATAAAGCTTTAGCGAGCTGGCTATTCTTAGGCAGTGTGTACCTGTTTGCTTCAGCAGTGATTGCGCGGGGGAGTGGAGCATGTGGTTCATGATAACACCACATGCAGAACAGTGCTACTGTACAAGCTGACACTGTAATACTGGAGAGATATGGGGCTGGCGGCACCTGGCTACTTCCCCAAGCGGAAAAAAGTAAAGAGGTGGTATACTGCATGGAAAATGAGATATGAAGTAGATGAAGTTAGGCTTAACTCAAAGGCGACATCATTAGCAAGTGGTCTTCTTAAGTAAAATTAGTACTCCCTATTATGTTGTCTTTTTCTTACTCCTCATGATGCAGTAAAATACTTACAAATTTATGCCAGATTGTATTGTCAAGCGTTCTTCTATACATAAACTTCAAAGGAAGCCTGGATTGGAAGGGGCAACTTAAAATACTGTACATACAGTATTGCAGAGAACTGGGGTGTTCCCTTCGTGGTGAGAATACAATGCGCCACTACACTCCAGTTTGAAAAGTAGAAACAGTGAAATGAAGGTACAGGGTATCAGCCCACTTTAATCTCTACTGTATATACACAACATAAGCTGAGAGTAGTACTGGGCGGTATACAGTATAGTATAGAAACAGTATTCACACATTTGAACATAATGGTCCACATCCGACCTTTTAAATCCAAAGTATCTCCAGACAACACATGTGACTCCTTTTTCCAGCAAATGTTCTTGTGTGTCATCATGTTCAACCTTATCATCTACTACAGCTTTAGTTTCAGAATGTTCTCTGTCCATTTTCACCATGCTCCGTTCACCGTACTCCGTTGTACGCTTGTTTAGTGGTGTAGCAGTGAAAAAGAGCCCCTGCGCAACACCTCCACTAACGTATGCACTCCATTGCATGTGTTTAGCGGTGTAGCAGTGAAAAAGATCCCCCTTAAACAGTTTCCCGCTGTGCTACGTTCCGAATGTTGTTTAGGCAAATTAAACCGGTCTTGCGGTATAAGAAAAATCCATATCATAACAAAAATAAAAAACGGTTCTCGGTATAAACCAGTATACCGCCGAGCACTAGCTGAGAGTGACAGCATTTTAGGGTTAGGGGGAATAAACCAAAAAGAAAAATTGTACATAAAAAAGTACATGACAATTCTGATACGTCTCATTACCTCGCATCACTATAATATATATATACTAGCAAAATACCCGCGCTTCGCAGCGGAGAAGTAGTGTGTTAAAGAGGTTAAGAAAAAGAAAAGGAAACATTTTAAAAATAACGTAACATGATTGTCAATGTAATTGTGTTGTCATTGTTATGAGTGTTGCTGTCTTTTATATATATAATATACACACACACACATATCAACATATATATACACACACATACATATATATATATATATATATATATATATATATATATATATATATATATATATACACACACAGACACATATATATACATAAATATTTACATATCTACATATATACACATCTACATATATATATATATATATATATATATATATATATATACACACACAGACACATATATATACATAAATATTTACATATCTACATATATACACATCTACATATATATATATATATATATATATATATATACACACACAGACACATATATATACATAAATATTTACATATCTACATATATACACATCTACATATATATATATATATATATATATATATATACACACACAGACACATATATATACATAAATATTTACATATCTACATATATACACATCTACATATATATATATATATATATATATATATATATATATATATATATATATATATATATATATATATACACACAGATATACATATCTACATATATATATATATATATCTAGACATTCATACATACATACATAGATTGACACATACATATATATACATATCTACATATATATATATGTAATTGTGTTGTCATTGTTATGAGTGTTGCTGTCATATATATATATATATATATATATATATATATACACACATCAACATATATATACACATACATACACACACACATATACATATACACATATACACATACATACATACACATACATATATATACACACATACATACATACATACACACACATATATATATTTACATATCTACATATATATATATATACATATATATATATTTACATATCTACATATATCTAGACATACATATATACATACATACATTGACATATATATATATCAAAATACCCGCGCTTCGCAGTGGTGAAGTACTGCTTTAAAATTTTTATTAAGAAGAAAAGTAAACCTTTTTAAACTGAGGGAAAATGAATCAAAAATTATTTGTTAAGGATCTCTCTGTATACCACGTTGTCAGTTCGCCCCTCCGGTTGTAATATGACCAAGCTGTGTGCTGACCTTACTCTTGAGCATGCAAAGTACAGTTGGCCATGTGAAAAGCAGTCCTGCCTCAAATCAATGCCAACCTTTTGTAGGGTCTGTCCCTGAGACTTATTAATTGTCATTGCGAAGCAGAGCCTTAGAGTAAATTGGAGGCGTTTGAATTGAAATGGGAGATCAGAGGGTATAACGGGGATGCAAGGAATAAAAACTCTCTCCCCTGAGCCACCACCAGTAAAAATAGTTGCCTCAATGAGGTTCTTTTGCAGAGACGTGACCTGAAGTCTCGTGCCGTCACAAAGTTTCAGTGGCTGTACGCAAATCCACAATCGGTTTCATATTGTTTTCGTACCTTATCAATTGTGTAATGTGTTTTTTTGAACAGGTTTGATTCATCGAAGTGATCACTCCTGCTGCGTTCAGTCACTTCACGTGATCCGCTCTCTTGTGTGATGTTGCGATGTCCACGGGTTTATTTAATGTTACCTAAGACCCGGCAGTTAAAAGTTTCTCGCTACAGCAATTTTAACTCTGTTACACAGTGATCTAAACTGTCGTTTGTACCTTGTGTCTTCTCATTAAACTTGTATCTTGCGAATATGGCATTGCAAACGGCAGCGGGTCAGTTCACGTGCTTACGTGGGAGGCGTGATGACGCGATATATTTTTGATATATATCAAAATACCCGCGCTTCGCAGAGGCGAAGTACTGCTTTAAAATTTTTATCAAGAAGAAAATTAAACCTTTTTAAACTGAGGGAAAATTAATCAATAATTATTTGTTAAGGATCTCTTTGTATACTACGTTGTCAGTTCGCCCCTCCGGTTGTAATATGACCAAGCTGTGTGCTGAGCTTACTGTTGAGCATGAAATCTAACGTGGTTTGTGCCCTTCAGAATGAAAACAGTTTGCATTTACCTTTTTAATAAAAGGTGAGCTTTTAAGCCTGAGAAATCACCCCGTAAATGCACACGTTTAATTGCACATGTGTTAATATGCATGCTTACACAGTATTAAAAGACACTCAACAATTAATGTCATTTACCCTTGTTCCCGCGTTTGATAAAAGGTGAGCTTTTAAGCCTGAGAAATCACCCCGTAAATGCACACGTTTAATTGCACATGTGTTAATATGTATGCTTACACAGTATTAAAAGACACTCAAAAATTAACATCATTTACCTTCGTTCCCGCGTTTGACTTGTGCTGTAAATCTCTTCCTTGTTTTTAGTTCACGTGATTACGTAGGAGGCGTGATGACGCGATACGTGACTCCGCCTCCTCCATTAGAGTATATGGACAAAAAACAGGTTCCAGTTATGACCATTACGCATAGAATTTCGAAATGAAACCTGCCTAACTTTTATAAGTAAGCTGTAAGGAATGAGCCTGCCAAATCTCAGCCTTCCACCTACACGGGAAGTTCAAGAATTAGTGATGAGTGAGTGAGTCAGTCAGTCAGTCAGTCAGTGCACTTTCAATAACACAGAAATCAATATAAACAACATTAACATAATTATCATATGAGAATATGAAGTAATATATAAGAAGCACATTTCATATAAATATAAATTATTAAACAGTAAAATCTTCTTCTATAATTTGCTACCGTGGCTATTCGTTTGTCTGTCCAGGATTTTAAATCACCTGTAGCTCGCAAACCATTTCACCTATTGACTTGAAATCTGGTACACATATAGTACGTCACGTCTACTATCTGCTTTATGGGTGATGATTGTATTGCTCTTTTTATCTTTATTTTATTTTATTGTAGAATCAACTCCTATCTGCGCACACCAGGGCGGCCGTGGGCGGATGCGTATGGTGTATTCACTCCATGTCATCGTGCATTGCACTGTCACTGGTATTTTGATAAAAGAATTTGAACAACATATAAGAAGCGTATAAATTATTAAACAGTAAAACATTAACATTTAAGAAGTAAAGTTACATTGAGTACTACTGCAGTGCCTTCGGGTATACCTCATTTTTTGTTTGCCCATTATATGCTTAAATGTATACATTTTTTGGTGTACCTACCCAAGAACACGCGACGTATAACTGACCGTGGGAGAAGCATGGATTTTAAACACGCGTTGAGTTCATCTGCTGGTCTCCCTCGTGGAATAACTGGTAATGTTTGACTAAAATCTACAGCGAGTAAAACGACATTATCTCCTTTTTTTTTTTTTTTTTACAATCTCTGAGATCTTGCTTTTTTCAGTTCAAGGCTTCATAAGCTCTATTATGTTCCATGGTGTACTTATCCCAAACCATCATCTTTGAATGTTGCAAGACTTTCGCCTTGTATGTAGATCGGGGTAATTACATTCATTGCATTCCTAGTCTGAATCACAATCTGATTGTATGGGTGGCTACCTGGCAGGTAACGCTTATGTTTGGTCATGAAGTCGTCTAACATCTGCCACGTGCCCTCTTTTAATTGCGAGAAGCAGATATATATAGCCAAATTCTCGCGCTTCGTTGCGGCAAAGTACTGCTTTTAATTTTTTATTAAGAAGAAAAGAAAACCTTTTTAAACGGATCGAAAATATACCAATAATTTGTTAAGGATCTGTTTTTTTGTGAACCTCGCTGTTCACAGCTGTCGCGCTACGGCGTGTGTTTCGTTTATTTGACAGTATGTAGATCGTGGTAATTACATTCATGGCATTCGTTTTCTGAATCACAATCTGACTATATGGGTGGTTACCTGCCAGGTTACGCTTGTGGTTGGTCAGGAAGTCGCCTTACGTCCGCCACGTGCCCTCTTTCTGTTCCCAGAAGCAGATCATAGAATGGTTTTAATAGTTTACTTTCAAATAATGCAAAGAGTATGCGACACGTGTTTCTCCCTAATTCTGGGCTCTTCATGCGTACACACTCATTGCATCCCCTCTCGGGAATCGAATCTCGAACGTCAGCGCCAGAGGTGAAGCCCCTAACGTTGCGCTACGGCGTGTGGTTCGTTTATACCTCGTGTCTTCTCATTAAACTTTTATCTCGCGAATATGTTATTGCAATCCGCAGTGGGAGCGTTTCTATAAACTTAATTTTAACTTACGTTTTACACCATGCTTTGTTTCCCTTATGAAGATGCTTGTATGCTTCACTCACTCGCTTATTGTTTCGCTTCCTTCTCAATTGTTTAATGAATTTTTTGTTCTTCGCTGTTTGCGGCTCTTCCTTCATTTCTCCCTACTGCGTTGACAGTCTTTTCACGTGATTACATGGGAGGCGTCATGACGTGACACTCAACTCCGCCTCCCACGGCCATCGAGCTGCCGTCCATTACAGTATATTGTCAAAAAAGAGGTTCCAGTTATGACCATTACGCGTTGAATTTCGAAATGAAACCTGCCTAACTTTTGTAAGTAAGCTGTAAGGAATGAGCCTGCCAAATTTCAGCCTTCCACCTACACGGGGAGTTGGAGAATTAGTGATGAGTCAGTCAGTCAGTCAGTGAGTCAGTCAGTCAGTCAGTCAGTCAGTCAGTCAGTCAGTGAGGGCTTTGCCTTTTATTATGATAGATAGATAGATAGATAGATAGATAGATAGATAGATAGATAGATAGATAGATAGATAGATAGATAGATAGATAGATAGATAGATAGATAGATAGATAGATAGATAGGATATTAACAGTAGGGGGCGCTATTGCTCCCTTGAACCCTCAGGTATCACGCCAAACACCAGGTAAAAGTATAATACTTATTCTTTTTATTATAATACTGTCCACTAAGCACCCTCCACTCCACACTACACATACAATACTCAATACACCTCTCCCAGACACTTAGCCACCCTTCCTCCCACCTCAGTTCAGCGTCTGGGCTCTCCCAAAGTCCTTTTATATCCCCTGACCCGGAAGTGGTTCCAACCCTGCAGGCCATGATTTGTTATCACTTCCGGGTCAAATTAAAAGTCCTTTTCTTCATCCCAGAAGCACGTCGTTCCTTCTGTTCATGTGACCAGGACGTGCTTCCGGGTTATAGGGCACGTAGCACTCCCCAAGCCTCCCTACAGCGGCTCCTGGTGGTCCCCATTATATCCAGCAGGGCTATTTGTAAAAACTACAAGGTCCATGAGGCCCTGCTGGAATTCAGGGAGCCTCCATACCGCTGGGAGGGCTCCACCTGGCGGTTTGGAGGTGTGGGCCGGAATATATGGCCGGCCATCCCTCACAATATACATACACACACACAGTATACAAATACACACACAAAAATACAAAAATATATATAAATAAGAAAAAATTAGTAGTGCTAATGAATCGCATACATACAATTAATGTATTACAAATTTCAGAGCGTACATTTTTTAATGTAACTCCTAAACACATACATTTAATCTGGTCACTTTGTGAAACAACGGCAAATGAATCCAAGTCTGTTAAAAGTAGTAGCAGATCTGTGGAACTTCATTATCATAAACCAGTAGATTTGCCACCAGTCCCTTATAGTACAGAATCATCTCGTATAGTGACATAAAATGATGCATTCAAGCCAGAAGGTATTCCCTACCTATTTAGATATTTAAAAAAAAAAAAAACCTAAATATCCTAAAATCTCAAAAAACACTTCAACAAATATGGACAAACATAAAGAAACACAGGTTGGCTAATTTTCTTTTTTTCATGATGTCACCAAATTTTTGGCCAATCATTTGATTATAATGCTGTACACTCAGCTAACATGCTGCACAGCAAAGACAGAAGCCCAAAAACAAATAGCAGTAGCCGCCCAGCACCCTGTATGTAGCATGCCAGTGTATGCAAATGAAGGTCTCCAGCAGAAACAATAAGCGGTATAGATGAACAGCACCACTGATTAATAGGATTTGGGTGACATGTGAAGAAGGGGATATGTCTTGGACAGGAAAGAGACACAGCATTGACATGTGCCATGCAGACAGAGCTGCAAAGTGGATGAGAGGAGGAAAGTTTTGTTAAAAACTCTTATTTCCATTCACAATGTCTGTTTCAATGATTCAAGTTGAAAATTAGATTTGATCAATTAAAATATAATCACTTTTGATTAATAACATACCGATTTCACAACATATAATACTGACAAAGTCATATGGAAATTTTTATGCTATTGTCTATCATTGTGTGAATATGGCATGGGTGTATTAGGTTTGGAAATATGGCATCACATTTTTCAATTTGCATTAAGACAGTGGGAGTGATACTAAGTTTTATCATAGAACATAAATGGTGACAATTCAGATGATGATGTAAAGTATATGAATGATATTCAAAATCCCTCAGCCCACTCTACCATTCGTGAATTGTTAACTGCATCTGAAATTTTAACAAGTGTATTTAAGGTTTACAGAAATGGTGTATTATTTGGTACATTTGATTTAAATGGTATGCTAATTAAAATATTGTGCTTCACTGGAGCTTTATGCAGAGGTCATTCTGATGTTTACAAACCCATTACTACTATTAACCATAATCAAACTTGGTTTATATCAAACATCACAATCAAGTGCATTGTCTTGCTTATTTGATGTGACCAAATTATCTCAAAATTATACTAATAAATCAGGTAAGTTTAACTTGATATACACACAATATTAGATGAAATCAATTTCAGAAATCTCAAGAGTTACAGAGCTGCAGGTGCTAACTATACAAAAAAAGTGAACAGAATTGCAGTTCCCCACATATGCTCAAGAATTCCCTGAGTGAACAGATTTGTAGTTGCTAGATGTGCACTAACAATTCCTGAAGTGAACAAACATTACTGGGAACAAGAATTGAAGTGGTTTAATACAAAGCAGCGCTTTGACAATTTCAGAAGTTTGAGGTGGAGGTTCAGTCATTTATTTTAATATCTATCAATAAAAATGTGCTTGTAAGGAAAGACACTTCAGAAAACACATAGAAACTGAGCAAATGAGCTGTAGTGGCAAGTCGCAGTTGTAGAATACCACAAGCATTTGAACCAGAAGTGTTTCTTCGGGGGTTGGGGGACAGCATTTCATATTTTTCTAAAAAGATTAAATCTATGCTTTATTTTTTGTAATAAATACATTTTATTTCCAAAACACAAGATACAAAAGACAAAAACATTCTCCTTTCAAATCATCCGTCACTTCAATCATTACTGTGTTGCAAGAATGAAAGAAAAAGTTCAAATTTTTATGAGAAGTAGGTTATTTGGTAAATCTGTAATTTATGCAAACAAAGCAACGTCACCATCCAGTCAAGAATATGGCTACAGAGGGACCCAGAACGAGCTAGGAAAGAATGTCATTAATCAAGTCATAGATGTGAGAACATATTTTAACAGCTGTCTGCAAGCACTTAACACAGTGGACAAGTTGAAATGTTTGAATGGCATCTGTTTGATTGCTAAATAAATGACATGCATTTATGAACGAAATTGGAGTGAATCCGTTTACGATAAAATGTAAGCAGCTGCACTGTTGCTGCAAACTACAGACTAAACAACATTTAACCTGCCATTTGAAATTATTTTATGTTTCATTCATCTTTCCATTTTTTCACCTCTCATATTACTCACTATTATGGTGTAGAGAACAGGAGTGCATTCCCGTTTAATTTTTTCTTTTTAAAAATGCTCATTTGCTTTATTTATTTTATATTAGAAAAACTTATGTGCTAAAGGAGGTTTTAGACAT
The DNA here is from genome assembly GCF_900747795.2 of Erpetoichthys calabaricus. NCBI lineage: Eukaryota > Metazoa > Chordata > Cladistia > Polypteriformes > Polypteridae > Erpetoichthys > Erpetoichthys calabaricus. The sequence continues at coordinate 98,757,887 of NC_041397.2, read as the reverse complement.
CACAAATCAGATACAAGGTGCTGTTTTCAAAGACTACTAAATAAAGTCATAGTTTTAGAAACAACACTGTATAAGCTTATACAAAATTTAGATACTCATAGATATTAATGTCATATTTCTCATTAAACAGTTTCTAATAGGTGTTTTTTTTCAGTGTGATAACAAGCAAACATATTCAACAACAACTTTTTAAAATGTATATAAACTGAATACAGTCAGAACTTAACATAGCAAAACCTTTTCCAAAGCATACCAAGTGATCTAGTAGGTGTAAAATTCCCTATGAAGCGGATGAAGACATAGTATCAATAACAAATGATGCATCACAATCGCCACCTCTGGTAATTATTGCTACCCAAACTCATAACATGGTAGCTTGAACATAGAAAACTAGGAGTAGCTACTGCTCCACTTTTTAACTCTGACTGGCACTGCATGTGGAAAGGCAATGAATTTGCAACAATCAAGTAAGCAGAAAAGACAAAAGCATAGTGTATGGCTGGGGATACAATGAATATATAAAACAAACTTTAAAGGAGGTCTTTGCAAAGACTAATAATTATGAATTATATGCGACATGTTTTTAGTATTAATGCATAAGGTTAGACAGGGCTTGGGTCTTTTTAAAGCAATACTTTATAAGTTTGAAACTCTTGCTGTAAGCTTGATCTTTAGTGGTTTAATTATTTTGCTGCTATTATATAATTATGTTCAGACATCTTGTGAATCCACTGATGTTTAGGGAACCACTAATGTAGCAGAATGGAGAGAAACATTTAGTTCTGTTATTTTCACATTCATTATATTTATTCATATACATATTCATTATAAACCACTTACTGCACCATTTCAATTATGTCAATGGCAGTGACGAATTAGAAATTAAAAAAAAAAAAGTTTATGCAACAGGCATCAACTCTCTTCTATCAAATATGGCAGCCGTTTTGTATGCATCTCTTCTTTTTAGAGATGCATTTAACCCTTCAATACTAATGTTAACATTTTAGTTTTTTGTTTTTTGTTTTTTGCAGAAGTGGAAAAACTTCGAGAAATATGAAAGAGAATTAAAAGGCTATCAAGAATAGTTCTTTTTCGTTTTTTGCAGTAAAATTATAAAAAAAAAGTGTGCAAATAAGAAGTAACTTTAATTGTACATTTTGGGTAATACTAAATTAAATCTCCACTTCAAAACAGGCAGTCATACACTAGCTGTAAAAAGTAGCTGCCAAAGTTAAGAAAGTTAGAGATGCCAAAAAACTGTCTACTTTGTTCTAAGCGCAAAGCAAGGTTGAAAGGGTTAATCAAGTAAGACTAAGAGGTTTGTCTTTGACATGACATGCTTATACTGAAAAAAAAAGTTCCCCAATGTACAAAACTGTTTCATAGAACTAATGGTCTTTCATTTTTCCTCACATTCAAGAATGGTTGATCTCGTTTAAGCGCTAGTCTCATGGTAACATAAGCATTTTCCCAAAGGCTACTGATTTTAGAATTACACTAGGTATTTCCTACACTTTCTCTACTCATTACTGTATGTTCAGCTGTAGATATTCTAGCAGCTGGCTGGTGCACAAGAAAAAAGGAAGAAATGATTTACAGATGACATAACAAATGACTACTGTATTTATGATTTCAAATTCTGTGTATTCCAACTGGAAAAAATAGTGGTACGTTCGTGAATTAAATGTACTAATTACATATAATTTGCATAAACAACTGTCAAATATTTTGGTAGTCAACTCAATTGGTGATAAGCAAACGGGTGACTGCAAAGAGGTGTTAAAAAAAAAAAAAAAAAAAAAAAAAAAACCTAAAAAAAACAGAATCAGTGGGTGCCAGAAATAAGAAGTTACTACTATTTATTCTGATATAAAGGGAACAGCTTTTTATTGGTATTTTTCCATCTATTGTGGTATAAATAATATTTTATTAGGTATAAATTCAAAGAACAAGTGGAGGGTAATATTTTAAATTAATACGAATGTTACAAATTTTAACTTGGATTTTTTCCAGGCAACCTGAGGCAATTGAAAAGAAGTCTTTTGTGTTTTGCTTTTCATTGACAATACCAAATTCAGTGTCCATGCCTTGCAAGAAGCAAAGCTTCTGTTGTTGATAGCATCTGATTAAGCTGAACCATGCATCCGTAATTTTAATCTTATACTCAAAGCAGGGGACACTTATAGGTTTTGGAAAGCAAGATATGCTGTTGCCCTCTCCATAGGAATAAAAATTGTGATGATTTAAATAATTAGACTAATTTCTACACTGTCTCACCTAACAACTAAAAGTGATCTGCTTCATTTTATTTAAGATATTTATGTAGTCACCATTCAGAATTTATACTCAGTTACAGTACCATCTCAAGATCAGCTTTGACTGCAAATTATATTTTATTTTCTATGAGTAATTACGCTGTGTAGTTATTTAAATAATTTTATCCAAATCTTTTGATACAGATGAACATAACCTTCTTTTAGAAGGACTGTCTGATACTGGTTTTGATGATACCAGCTGTAACTGATTTTGCAGTTGTCTTAGTGATTGAACTCTGTGTCTTATCTCATAAAATGTTCAAGCTAAATTTACTGAAATTAGTAAAGCGTCTCTCTCCCTCAGGGCCCATACTATGGAGAACTCTGTTTGCATTTTGTATAAATTATACTGATAGAAAGATGAAAAACTATAATACTCATCCTTATGTACAGTAGATAATACTTTTTACATATATATTCTCTTACTGTACATTGGGTCATGTATAATTTGCAAGTTTTTTTCAATGTGGTAAAGAAAGCATTGATAGAACATTACTTTTAAAAGCAAGCAAATCTAAAATATTTTTTTTCCTTCAGCACACAATATTAAAAAAAGGTTTTTGCACATTCAAAGCTAAACTACATCTATATTGAGAATGCAATTTCTTCTATAAGTCATACAGACGACATAATAAAGATCCTTGCTTTTCTCTACAAAACAGGCCAGAAACTGCAGTTAGGTTGCAATAAGATATTTTTCTTTTAGTTCTTGAATATAATGACATAAGATATCTTATGTTGTTTAACACAGCACACTCCACTTCAGTATCCCAGGACCAATCATTGAACTTTGTATTTAAAGGTGGGCTAGCCTTCCTTAAAAAAAAAAAAAAAGAAAAATGCATCATTATCTGATATGTATTTATAAGGTTTTATTGGGCAAAATGTCAAGGTACATTACTTCACTGTGGTCAATATGATCACCAGTCATACCTAGAAGGACACAGGAGTATACTTTATTTAATATTTCTTTTATTATTACAGACATTCGTACTTTTAAAAATCAAGAACACTTCAATAACCAACCACATATGGGCATCTTGAGTCTATATTAAAAAGTCAAGTTATAACAACTGTAAATCTTTTTATATAATACGGTACTGTGACTGTCCGTTTGTCTGTCCATGATTTTAAATCACCTGTAGCTCGCTAACCGTTTGAGCTATTGACGTGAAATTTGGTACACATATACTACATGACCTCTATTGTTCGCTTTCGGAATGATGATTGACCTCCAATGTCAAAGATCAACCCAGGAAGGTCTAGGTGAAAAATCAAATAACCTGTAGCCTGAAATTTGGTACACATACAGTATACTACGCTAAAACTCTGCAATACAGTTTTATATTAAAAGCAAAGGAGTTTTGGAATTATAACTCTTTTTATTTTTATTTTATTTTATTGTAGAATCAACTGGTATGTATATAAAAGTACTGTTAGCACTGTTTTTATTTTTATGCTAATGGAATCTTCTGTAAGTAAGACAGGCCTCAGTCAGAATTCAATATGCCGAGCTCTGACACTACTATAGTGCTGTAAAACTCAATGTTACTCAAGCTTAGTACTTGGAACTCCCATGTGTGCATAACAGAACTAGAAAAGAACACTGCTATAAGTTCATACACTAGTAAGCACCCAAGGCCTACACTGTTGATGAGAAAAACCTTAGATACCTTAGAGTTAATACATCAGGTCCAAGATGAACTTAGCTAGAAGAAGAGCCCTACTATCCCTCACAAGTTGTAAAGAGATAGCTTCCAGCATTCCTTTAGGAATCTGTAATTTGTCCATGTGACCGGCCTCAAGCCGAGAGGAATCTGGGCCAGGTACAAGCAACTGTTGCTACAGGGTGTAGCCACAGCGATATGCTGTCAAAAGCATAAAAGAAGCAAACAGCAGTCACAAGTTTCAGACCGTACGTTTCTGTTCTACTTTATTCTCATTTACCCAGAAATATATAGATGCTTCAATCTCTGCATAAATCAACATGACGATCAGCTAAACAATGGTGCATGACAATTTCCTCTGCAGAACAAAAGTGTAAAAACATTTACTTTGGTTCAACAATAGTATTGTTGTCAACTATCAAGAAGTACTTGATAGAAACCAATGTCCCCAGAACTTGTTAATTTTCAAAGGAAGCATGAAGTTCTGTATCACCACATTGTGTGTGGACGAGATACTAATCAAAGCAGTCTGATTATTTAAAGCAAGTGGCTCTTTTGCAAGACAAGTAAATATTTATGTCCTATAGATAGCCATCAACAATAGCAGAAATTTTCAAGAATTTTGCCTTTTCTTTAAAATACTGATTTATAGCCCACTACCCTAACCAACACACAGAAACATAATTTTCTGTAAAACACTGAATTCTAGTCCATTACACTCACAATTACATAATGTATAATTTTATTTATTCTTACAGTGGAACCTCGGGTCACGAACGTCTCGGAACACGTATATATCGGGTTACGACCAAAAAGTTCGCCAAACTTTTGCATCTGTTCATGACCACACACTCGGGTGACGAACAAGCCAGTTTCCCTTCCGGTTCGTACGCGCCGATGATTTCCGCACATGTTCAGTCTCTCCCTGTACATGTACAGTACATTGTTCTCGGTCAGACGTGCATCGTGCAGAGAGACTTTACCTCAAAACTATAATCTCCTCTCCACCCAGTTCCTCCTCACTTCCTTCATGCCAGAACTTGACTCATGCAAGGTTAGTTTTGTTGGTTGTTTATGGTTAATTTTTGTATAAATTACGGATTTTTCAAATGTTCATTTTTTACCTGTGCTTAAAAAAGTGTTTACAGCGATCGGTTCATAAGGCTATTAGCATGAACTCCTGCAATGTTACTTTCTTGGTTGTTTATGGTTGGTTTTTAAATAAAGTTCGGATTTGTTCAAATGATCCTTTTTTTTCCCCTGTGCTTAAAACTCATTAAAAAAAAGTGTTTACAGCGATTGGTTCGTATTAGCGTAAACTCCTGCAATGTTACTTTCTTGGTTGTTTATGGTTGGTTTTTATATAAAGTTTGGATTTGTTCAAATGTTCCTTTTTTTTTCCCTGTGCTTAAAACTCATTAAAAAAAAGTGTTTACAGCAATTGGTTCCTAAGGCTATTAAGCGTGAACTCTTGCAATGTTAGTTTTCTCTGTTCAAGGTTTTCTCAGTGTTATTCAATGTTTTTACATTTAGTTTACTATTACACTGTGCATTCTATGGTATAATTAACTACTTTCGTGCTTAAAAATCTTTAAAAATATATATACTTACATTCAGCTTGTACGGTCCGGAACGGATTAATTGTATTTACATACAATCCTATGGAGGGAAATTGCTTCAGGTCACGACCAAATCGGGTTGCGACCAAAGTTTTGGAACGAATTATGGTCGTGACCCGAGGTTCCACTGTATATGCAAAAAATAAATTAAATAAATAAATAATAATAAAAACAAAAGAACACCACTTTGAAGTGGTGTACTGATTTTCCCATACTTTCATGGTATATGACCAAGCCTGTAAATAACACACAGATACCAGTATCCCACCAAAACACAAACACACCATTGCACAAGTATGTGTATATGTCATGCACTAGATTCCAGGAATCTTCATTACAGTGTGTAGCTACACTACGAAAATAATATGGCACACCGTACAGGCATGATAGATAATGGGCAGCTACATAAAAAAAATCTAAATAATATTATTTTATTAAAACAACACAGTATATTACAATTTTATATTAAAATAGTAACATAAGTTTAAATTTATACTTTCTATTTACTCAGGTTTACTCTATATTTACAGCCCTTCCTCATTTAAAATTATTTTGGCACTTTCTAGAAGTGCCTTAATTTAGATTAATGATAGTTTATTTATTTATTCATTAAGATTTTTGAAAAACATTATGATTCCATTACTACTGGAATAACTGAGCCTCTGCACCATTCTTGAGTTAAGTGCACAAACCTGAGTATTGCAAAATTTGGTTGATGATATTTTATTAAACTTCCAGTTTCTACCTAGCTTTTATTGGTTACATTCACACACTATGTCTCTCAGCCATTTCACCTGATATTTATGTGGGTCATACGAGATAAAAACTAGTACCAGATCGCCCTTTTTGAATTCACAAAGTTTGCTTTTTCTGTCATAATTACGTTCTTGTGCATCCTAGTTGCGCTGCTGGTGCTCTACTGCAATAGAGCACATCTCAGAAATTTGTTCTTGGAGTAAAACGACCTGATCGACAAATCTTGCCCCGTTAGTTTCAGTGCAAACCAACCCCCCCATACAATCTACCCAAAAAATGTCCAACACCCCTTGTGGCCACCAACCAAATAACAGTTCGAATGTACTCAAGCCAGTAAATGCCTGAGGTGATTCCTGAACACTCCTCTGAAATATCTGATTTAAACTCTTACTAAACATTCCATCAGGCCATTCATCTGGAGATGATAAACAGCGGTGTTCAATTGTTTAACTGCAAGGCTCTCACATAGTTGCTTCATGATGCGTGTAGTGGTGTGAAATTGTATATATATGTTGATAAATAATTTGTATGTCTTTATTTGTAAGGCAGAAAAATCAAATGTAATATTAGTGTTTTATTCATGAGAACAGTAATGCTTTAATGTTAAAAGAACATCCCCCCTGCAGTCTTTAGGACTGACTTAAGAATTTATGGCAAAGTTGGGGGAAGTGTCCAAACTGGTTTGGCAAATGATTCTCTGCAGGACAAAATGTATTCTCGCAAACATCCCCCGCAGAAAAGACAAACTACCTGGCTGCCAAGCTTCACTCAACAAATGATTTTTTGGGGGCAGGTGTGAAAATAAGCCAGTAACTGGGGGATATATAGTACCAAACTTCTATTGGACTAAGGTTGGCTGTTTGGTTTTGAATCAGAGGCCATTCTGTACCATAACGCTCTATTGGCCATAGGATTTGAACAAACAATGTATAAATTCAGCTCCTTTACTCTGCCCACTTTCTCTCTCACACCATTACAATTAAGAAAACACAATTAAGAGCACAGTTCAGCAGTCATTTTGAGATAGGCATGTGGCCTGACCTGAAGAAAGCTAGAAATGATGAGTTAACTAGAGACATTTAAAGTAACTACAAGTCTATGTGCCCACTGAAACTACACATCAGTATTTACCAGGTTGTCAATATTCACATGAACTTTGTTTATTGTTATTTTATGAATATTACTAACAATATCTTATTTAAAGCTATTACTTAACTCCTGCTTGTATTTTACTCTGTGTAATTGCCTGAGAATACAGATGTAGAAGGGAAGGTGGGGAGAAGTCATAAAGTACAATACCTTATAAAAAGTGGTAAGTCTATGGGATTGGAGGCATTATGACAAAGGCTACACAATAAAGAATATAAAAGGGGAAAGTAGAGTACAGTAATCCCTCCTCCATCGTGGGGGTTGCGTTCCAGAGCCACCCACGAAATAAGAAAATCCACGAAGTAGAAACCATATGTTTATATGGTTATTTTTATATTGTCATGCTTGGGTCACAGATTTGCGCAGAAACACAGGAGGTTGTAGAGAGACAGGAACGTTATTCAAACACTGCAAACAAACATTTGTCTCTTTTTCAAAAGTTTAAACTGTGCTCCATGACAAGACAGAGATGACAGTTCTGTCTTACAATTAAAAGAATGCAAACATATCTTCCTCTTCAAAGGAGTGCGTGTCAGGAACAGAGAGGAAAGCAAACAAATCAATAGGGCTGTTTGGCTTTTAAGTATGCGAAGCACCGCCGGTACAAAGCTGTTGAAGGCGGCAGCTCACACCCCCTCCGTCAGGAGCAGAGAGAGAGAGAGAGAGAGAGAGAGAGAGAGAGAGAGACAGAGAAAAACAAACAGTGAAAAATCAATTCATGCCCTTTGAGCTTTTAAGTATGCGAAGCACCGTGCAGCATGTCGCTTCACGAAGCAGCTGCACACAGAAGGTAGCAACGTGAAGATAATCTTTCAGCATTTTTAGACGAGCGTCTGTATCGTCTAGGTGTGCGAACAGCCCCCCTGCTCACACCCCCTACGTCAGGATCAGAGACAGTCAGCGCAAGAGAGAGAGAGAAAAGTAAGTTGGGTAGCTTCTCAGCCATCTGCCAATAGCGTCCCTTGTATGAAATCAACTTGGCAAACCAACTGAGGAAGCATGTACCAGAAATTAAAACACCCACTGTCCTCAGAAATCCGCGAACCAGCAAAAAATCCGCGATATATATTTAAATATGCTTACATATAAAATCTGCGATAGAGTGAAGCCGCGAAAGGCGAAGCGCGATATAGCGAGGGATCACTGTAATATAGAAATCTACCAAGACAAAACAACGTGAGAAGTAAAGGGCATACCCCGGTCAGTTATAACCTTGTATGAGAGACCAATACGAGTGAACACTTCTGACAAAGCCTTTGTAACAGTTTAGGAGTCAGCCTTCCATAAAGCGGCCACCATGGGATATCTTATTGCATAATCAACCCACATGAGCATATACTGATAACCATTTTTACTCTTGGGAATTGGACCAACAGTGTCTAAGAAATGGGAGACTGAGTGTGTCTATGAACAGAAACAACCTGACAGACAGGGCAGGACTTATAAAACTGCTCCATATCTGTCCCATATACAGCCAATAAAAGCATTTTGAAATATGATCCCTCATCTACTCCACACCAAAATGACCCTCCAAAACATGGTCGTCGGCAATTTTCAACACTGCTCATTTTCAACACTGTATACGCTCAGTACCATCTCCTGCTTGATTAGTCTATCCCAATGCGATCAGCAAGCACCAGATACAAGAAGCCATTCTTAATTAAAAAGTGCAGACTTTTGAAACTGGAGCCCTCCCATTCCTCATAGTAATGATCATCTGCAATATGTGCTTGTGCAAATGCAAGTTCAATGCAAAATCAAAGTTGTGGTCAGCTCTTTGGAAGTGCAAAAATTCAGACTGTGCATCAGCCTCTGCATCCCCAGAGCCTAATGCAACAGCCCCCAACCCCATTTGAGTCTCAGCCCCTGCCTCCCTAATCAATAGGTCCCAAGAGCCAGAAGCAATCACACCATCTGAAGAAGCTAAAGGTGTTAGAGCCTGCTGCACAGCTCCATCCAACTTTCTCAGAAACTCCAGTGAGGGATCACACCCCACCTCACTGGCCAAGTAAGGTTCAATCTTCAAGCTGGTTTCCTGGCCAACCTTGTCAGCAGCGAGTCCCTCTCTTTCTAACAAAGGAAGAGACACTTTGCAGGGAGCCAAGACCAGCAGGAATAGGACGTTTCTCTTCCCAACTAAGAAAGGCCAAGGTTGAAGAGTCTGATAAGAAGTCCAAACTTTAAAGTTCCTTCCCTTATATTTTATTGGGAGTAGTACCCTCTCATACTCTTTAATATCTCCATGAACATAGCAAATGTTTACACACTTTGTGCTTGTACAGGGTATCTGCCAGAGCACACTGTTGGGACAATGCAGAGATAACTACCAGATCCCACCAGGGCTGGGACCTCACACCTGGCTAAGCCAACTGAGATCTTAAAGTTCGCCTTTTCCAAGAACTTGGCCTCAGAATTAGGTTAGTTGCTGACAAAGCTCAATATAACTATACTCTGCAATCGATTTGTCTCCCCAGTCATGGTTGGTTTCTGCCTTACTTCTTAGGATGCCTTTTGTCCCCCAGTTCACTATGACCCTAAAACTTGGTTAAGTAGTTTGAGGAAACGGATACATGGAATTATTTTACTGCTATTTCAATTCTTAGAAAAGCTGAGAAATACAAAAATTTCTAGACTACAAATCACACATAATGTAAAATATCTGTGCCATTTGAATGTCTATTTTAAACTAAAATACATTAAAAAGAAAAACTAACATAAAGCCATCTGAATGGTATGATTAACCATTGGAATATTGTTTTAGAACCTTCTCAGTGACAAAATGCTGAAAACAAAACTATGGTATTACAGTTAAGAATGAGAATACAAATCTGAGTCTTCTTGAAGGCAGTCATATTGTTACTCTGAAGATGATGCTTCACAGTATTTACTGAACATATCATTGATGTAAATCTCTATGCATTTATGAACCTAATTACACCTATTTCAAAATGCTTGTGCCTTTCTTATTTACCTTTTTACTATTCTTTGTACTTTGATCATTTTTGTATATCTTGGCTTTAAGTTTTGCAACCAATGCACGTGTTTATTTGAGCCATTGCTTAACTTTGTTAACTAACAAAATTACTAACTACATTTGTTTTATTTACATTACTGATACGTCATCAAGAATAAGATGAAAATCACTCTGTCACAATGCTACATAAAACAGTTGGTTTAAACAAATAATGATACTGCACTGGCACATAAAATTAAGTGCAAGGTAAAAGCACAGACTCAGGAGTTTGTGCATTTAAAATTCAGAACATGCCTTAAGGTAACAGGCTAAACAGCCTCAAGGCAAACTGAGCTACAACCGTTTTCTTTTTTGTAATTAAAAAAAAAAACACCACAGCGCAGGGTGCATTGTTAACAGCAGTTCATTATATTTCTTTAATGGGGTTTAACCTTGCCCAAAGCAAATTAAAAAAGATTAGTTCTCTATAAACTTGCTGTATGCAAGTCTATGATGGCAATCATGTTCTGTCACTTAGCTTGATAGTTCATGCTAAAATTCAGCTCCCTCACCATCACTACTGCTGCCTCCCAACCACAGGCAGATCTCTCAGTAGTACTCACAGCAAATGGTATCATATAAATTACAAATGAGCCAATAGGTTCTCTCAAAGAAACTTTGATCTTACTGTACTATTACACAGCCAATGTAACCTTCAAACCATAACTTTCTCACTTTTTTAATTACTGCAAGTATTACATGCTTTAGTAAAATTGCTAGTTGGGTTTACACGTGATAATTTTTCAAGTTGAACTTACTAAAATTATTCCTAAGAAATCTGAACTTCACAAGCCATTTTCACTCATATATCTTGATCTTTCAATCAATGAATAATTTTCTTTGGATTTTAGGTCAGGACTTTTTCTCTGTCTTGTGAGTTGTTCATAACATGGAGCGGTTTCTTGCAAAAAGGCCTTATTTAATTCAGTTTTCACAAGTTGCTGCCAAATGAAACTTTAATGGCAAAAAAAAAGCTGCACTTCCAGACTTTAACCATACAACGGTGCTCTGAAAGGCGTTTCCACTTAAGACAATATGCAGAGTAGTGGCCAAAAATGAAAAAAAAATTAAATATAGTCTGTGATAGGACAACATATTACCTTATCATCTCAAAATATTTAGAAGTAGAAACTTTTTATCAAAAAAAGTGAGAGACTGACAGAAAAATTTCACATACAAAAAGTTTAAGTCATATTAAATTTGCACCAATAGTCTCTGTTTATAAAAATAAATTAGACATTCAAACTCTTACTAAAACAAACAGATGAGCAGTCGTCTTTTAGAATAGTGTAGCAGTTTTGAAACCAAAAATGCTATCCCCCTACAGGTGAATATGAACATTAAAGAAAAAGTATACTGCTTTTCTTGCACTAGCACTAACTGCAAAAGGTATGGAAATATCACAGTAATTTCTAATGTACATTGTGTAACATTGTTAAAGGACGTTGTTTGTCTTAGTAATATTGTTATGCACATACAGTCAATTTGTAACCAGTTTTGTTTAATTGAAAATCACAAATATCCCATGCACAACCCTGCAGCAACAAAACAAAATATAGGAGCATGTTTTGTAAGGGACAACAATTTGTTAATAGACATACATTGGAGACGAGTCAACAGCAATCACTCTGAGACAATTTATAAATGACAGTTCATCGAACTTTGCTCATTCACAAAAAGACACTAATGCTGGTTTTTTTTTTTTAATTGCTCTCCTTTACCAGTACTTCAAAGCATAAATACTCATGGTGTAATTGTCCTATAATTTTTTTTAATTTTATTGTAATCATTCCATATAAATAGATCAAATAAAACAAAAAAAAATAGGATTGAAAACAAATCAATCCCCACCCCTAAGAAAGAGAGCATGGCCAATGGACTTAAAAATAGTAAAAATAAATACATTGAAGAGCTTAATAGGCAGATACAGATAAATGGAGAAAAAAAAAAGAAATGGGGAGAGAATCTACTTCCTCAGTGCTTTAAGAGCTTATTCTAAAATATCATTGATTAGATCCTGCCAGGTTTTGAAAAGGTTCTGCACAGATCCTCTAAGTAAGAATCTGATTTTATCCAATTTCAAATAATATAAAACATTAGTTACCCACTGACTTAAAAGAGGAGAGTTAAGATTCTTCCAGTTTAGCAAAATAAGTCTGCATGCCAATAGTGTAGTGAAGGCAATCAGTTTGTTTGTCCTTCTCCACTTTAAGCCCATCTGGAAGAACACCAAACACAGCTGTTAGTGGATTAGGAGGGATTGTGACACCAAGGCCGTCTGAAAGGCACTTAAAAAATTTTGTCCAGAATGATGTTAAATTGGCGCAGGCCCAAAACATGTGACACAGTGAGGCTGGAGCTTGACTGCAGCATTCACAGGTTGGATCTTTCCCTGGAAACATTTTGGACAATTTCAAGCGAGACAGATGTGGTCGATATATAATTTTGAGCTGAATAATTGTATGCTTTGCGCATAGGGAGCTCAAATGAATTCTCTGCATTGCTACCTTCCACTTCTTTTCTGATATGTTGAGTGAGAGATCCTTTTCCCATTGTCCTCCTGGATCTTTGAAAGGGAGGGACTGTAAAATATTTTTATATATTGCAGAAATGCTGTCTGAGTCCTCGAGACTGAGCAATATTTTTTCTAGCATAGAGGAAAATGGGAGATGAGGAAAATCAGGCAGGTTCTGTTTGACAAAGTTTCTAATTTGAAGATAGTGAAAAAAATGTATTGCTGGAAAGTTCAATTTGGAATGTAATTGTTCATAGGATGCAAAGATGTTGTCTGTATAAAGATCCCAAATGTTTTCCAGATATTAAAAACTGTGTATGTTTGCGAGTGTTGAAAAAGGTGGTTCTCATGCAGAGGTGCCACAGATAAAAGATTCTCCATCTTAAAATGCTTTCTACATTGGTTCCATATTCTGAGTGAGTGAAGCACAATTGGGTTATTAGTATATTGGCAAAAACTTGCATTTATTGGGGCACAAAGCAGGGAATATAGAGAAGTACTGCAGGATTTTATTTCTATTGCTGACCAAGCCTGTGTATGTTCATCTATTTGTGTCCAGGTTTTTATAGCTTGTATATCTGCTCCCCAGTAGTAAAACTGAAAGTTAGGTAGAGCCATGCCACCTTCTGTCTTAGGTCTTTGTAGAGTCGCTCTTTGGATACGTGGATGTTTTAGGTTCCAAATAAATTAGGTTATGGTTGAATCTAATTGCTTAAAGAATGATTTATTGATGTATATTGGAATGTTCTGAAATAAAAAGAGAAGCTTCAGAAGGATATTCATCTTAACAATGTTAATTCTTCCAGCTAGAGTGAGATGGAGGGTTGACCATCTATGCAAGCCTTGCTTAATTTTTTCAATGCAGACGGCGAAATTTTGTTGATAAAGAGATTTATGTTTACTTGTGTGTGTTGTCTTCTTTGAACTCAGTAGAATATAAGGATTTATAGTAGTCTCTAAATGTGTGCATTATATTTTTATGGTCAATGATTTTATCTCTGTTCGTGTTGGTAATTGCTGGGATTGTATTGCGAACTTCTTGCTTGTGGATTTGTTGAGCTAAGAGCTTATTAGCTTTCTATCCGTGTTCATAGTAATGATGTCTTGATTTAAAAATGAGTTGTTCAGTTTCTTTGGTTGTTAATAGGTTGAGCTCTGAATGCAGAGCCTATCTTTTCCTATGAAGAGCTTCACTTGGACACCTGGCATGTTCTTAATCTATTCTAGTAATTTCACTGGTTAGCTCTGATACCTTCTTGGTTTCTCATTTATTTCTGTGGGAAAGATATGAAATAATCTGTCCTCTTAAGAAGGCCTTTAGAGTTTTCCCCAGAGTATTCCTGCAGAGACCTCTGAGGATGTATTTGTCTCTAGGAAGAAACTGATTTGTTTTCATATAAATTTTGTACAGTTCTCAACTGCTAATAGAAGTGGGTTAAGACACCATCTGAGAGATGAGTATGTGGGGCATAATGATTTCAGCTCCAAGATCAGAGGGGCATGGTCAGAAATAACAATAGCGTCATACTTGCAAGATTTAATCGCAGGCAAGAAATTATTATCTATAAAGAAATAATCCATCCATCCATCCATTTTCCAACCCGCTGAATCCGAACACAGGGTCACGGGGGTCTGCTGGAGCCAATCCCAGCCAACACAGGGCACAAGGCAGGAACCAATCCTGGGCAGGGTGCCAACCCACCGCAGATAAAGAAATAATCAATTCTTGAATAGCAATGATGCACTGGTGAGTAGAAGGAATATGTTCTTGAGTTTGGGTTTAGAAACCTCCAGGGGTCTGATAGGTTGTGGTCAGTTAAAAACTGTGTAATTGTCCTTGCAGTGTTAGATGTCATTCCCCCTGTGACAGGAGACCTATCTAAGAGTGGATTTAAAACACAGTTAAAGTCCCCAGCCATTATAATTTTATGAGTGTTCACATTGGGAATAGATGCAAATACATTTTGCTTGAATTCCCTATCATCGACATTGGGTGCATAAACATTTATCAGAATCACTTTACAGATAAATAAGTTGCCCATGAAAATCACATATCTCCATTCAGGATCAGATACTACATCTGATGCTACAAATGAGACTGTTCTATGTATAAGAATTCCCACACCTCTAGTTTTCTTTGTAAAGCTGGAATGGAACATTTGGCCAATCCAGTCTTTTTGCAGCCAGAACTGATCTTTGCTTAATAAGTGGGTCTCCTGTAAAAAATACTACTTTTGCATTTAGACCTGTTAGGTGAGAGAATACTTTCTTTCTTTTTAATTCGTGATTCAGGCCTTTAACATTCCAGCTCACAAAGTTAACTGTCCCATCATGGAGACATTGATTCTGAATTTTTGATGTCATTTTGCAGTCTTAACTGGAAGTGAGACAGCTTTAACCTTAATTTCCAATGTTCCCATAAGTTATTGCCATGCAGCCTATTGTTCCGTTTTTAAGTTATAATTATAAGGATTAAAAGGATATAGATATATAGTTAGGTCCATAAATATTTGGACAGACAATTTTTTTCTAATGTTGGTTCTGTACATTACCACAATGAATTTTAAATGAAACAACTCAGATGCAGTTGAAGTGCAGACTTTCAGCTTTAATTCAGTGGGGGGAACAAAACAATTGCATAAAAATGTGAGGCAACTAAAGAATTTTTTTAACACAATCCCTTCATTTCAGGGGCTCAAAACTAATTGGACAATTGGACTCCGTGGTCTAAGTTTATAACTAGTTTTAATTTCACAAGGACGTTTATCGTGTGGCAAATGGTTATGTGGAGAAAGAAAAAGGAAGGATAGGAACTGGGGGTTTGGTACATCAGAAAGAGACATCACGCATGCAATAAAGAAAGCCCGCTCAGAAGAACATCCATTGAATTCTGTGTTCGTGTCTTCGAAATCCAGATCACGAACCCAACATTTACACAATATTTAAGTTAAACCTGTGCAATACCCATTCATACATCCAGTGTTTTGGAACCTCGTCACACCTGCCATAAAGTTCTTTACACTGAACGTACACCTGGGGACCTCTTACTGCGAGGGAGCAGCACTACCGCCACACTTCCGTGCATGTTTAATACCTGCTTTAATGCATTTCATCATGAAAAATTATCTTAGCATTCTATATTTTCAGACAGCAGGAATATCATGAAGTGAATGTATTCTGTGCGGTGATCACTGCCTCCTAGTGCAAGAGGAAGTTAGTTTAAGAAGAGCGTAGCGATTAACAACTGGGTCGGGGAACACTTAACACAAAGCATTTAAATGTGCTACATAACTTATGATGGGGTTTGAGAAAATCTAGTGAATTAAAAACATTGATTTTAGGATGAACTTTAGTTTACGACATTCTACTTTAATGACAAAATAAATTACGAGAATAAAGTGGAAATGTCGACTTTAATCCCGACATATAGTTTTTTTTTCTTCACTGTGTCCGTATTTTTTTTTCCTCACCATGGCCCTAATACGATTCCATTGGGCGATACCACAAATAGCATTATAAATGCAAGTTACAGTTTTATTATTTATGTATATAGCTTAGCTTGAAGCAAGGTCCATATTAATGCAGTTTGCCTTAATGATGGTTCAGTTGTCATCATCAAGTTGCACTTATTTTATTTTATTTTTATTTGGTGAATACTGTGTAATGCACCTGGGCTTGAAGTCTTGGAAGTAATAGTATTATTACTGGAAGTTGCACTATTATTTATTTTGTTATTATTTATTAGTTTAAATATTATGCAGTTTAATGATGGTAAAGTTGTTTAAAAAGTCACTTTAACGTGTCAGTGGACAAAGATTGTTAACATTAACAAAGTGTAGTTGGTTTACAAAAAATATTTACTATTTATTCCTTTTCTAAGACGTGTTCAGTGCAATACAACTTTTGACAAGCACCTCTGGATATTTTACTAGTCTAAATGCCTCTTTGGATGGTTAAAAATATGTTGTCAAAATTTTAGTTTAAGTTGTCTGCAAACCTTGTTCAATAAAAAGGCTGTATATTTTGACTGCATCTGTCATGGAATGTGACTCCTTCTCTTCATTAGTGCCACCCCTTGAAAAGTATCACTTTATGGGGCAATGCAAACCTGTATTAATACTTGTGTGCACATTAAAATGTTTTTTGTACAATGTACAATTCTCATGACAGTGGAATAGGTTATTCTTAGCCAGTAATTGCAGTGGAAAATGTGGTTAACATCCACTCATGCATGGGAAAAAAATATCGTCCAATACCGTGAAACCGGTATAATTTTGAAAAATACCGTGATATAGAATTTTGGTCATACCACCCAGCACTACTCTCAGCTTATGTTGTGTATATACAGTAGAGATTAAAGTGTGCTGATACCCTGTACCTTCATTTCACTGTTTCTACTTTTCAAACTGGAGTGTAGTGGCGCATTGTGTTCTCACCACAAATGGAACACCCCAGTTCTCTGCAATACTGTATGTACAGTTAGGTCCATAAATATTTGGACAGAGACAACTTTTTTCTAATTTGGGTTCTGTACATTACCACAATGAATTTTAAATGAAACAACTCAGATATTTGTCTTGAATATTCACTTTCAGTTTGGCAGGATACAAGAGGCTGTATCTGATATCAGCTTTCCGTAACCGCTGTTTAATGTTGTAAAAAGCTGCACGTTTAGCTGCTGTTAAGGGTGAGAAATCAGGGAAAATACGAATGTGGTTATTTTTAAATTTAATCTCGTTTGTGTCTGAGAAGTGCCATTACATTAAGCTTAAATTGTAATCTCTCGAAGCGGACAATTAAAGTTCTAGGTTTAGAGGTATTTGATCCACGTATGCGATAAGCTGCCGCTATCTCGGTATCTGCTTTAAAGTCCTCTCCAATTATTTTTGAGAATAGTTCAGCTACGAATTTCACTGGGTTTAGACTTTCACGATTCTCAGGTAGACCTTCGATTCTAATATGATTCCTTCTTCATCCATCTTCCAGGGCCGCAAGTCTGTCTCCGAGTTTTTTGCATTCGGAATTCGCAGCTGTAGCTTTTCCATCGGCGTTAGATGCCAATTGTTCTGCTGTTTCAATTCAAGCCGTGAATGTCTGCTTAACGTCTTCCAGCTGATCGGCAAGTTCTCTCAGTTTAGACGCATTTTCCTGAATGTGTTCCTCAATTTTTTCTCAGAATATCTTTACAGACTGCATCAAAACGATTATATATACGTTTTTCCAAGTCAGCTTTCGTGCTCCACGGATGAAGTGGCAACCCCCGTTACAGCCTATGCTTCCAGCTCGCGAGGAGTAGATGAACACACAGACTTGCAAGGCCATCTCTAGTTTTAAGTGATCTTCTGGAATCGGCGAGCTATCATGACCTGCATCACTTGCACCTTCACTCACATTTTTCGCTCTTGACTGGAGATGATGCAGTGGAACAGGGTACTGGGAAGTCTGCGCTTTCGCCTGCCTGTTCCAGGTCAGTCTTTGAAAGGCCGTACCTTGTACTTGCACTTGGGCCTAACGCCTGTCTAGACTTGGGTGTAGTTTTAGATTTCTTTTCCATTTCTTTCTGACCCCCTTTCTTGTTACTCATGTTTATATACTGTAGTAGAAACTCCTTTGGTTAGGTAAATACAGTATACCTCGAGATAACACGAAATAAGAGAAAATAAAGCCGCTGCAACGGAGCTCCGCTTCAGACGTCCATCTCCCGTAATGGATGAGACCAGTCCTATAAATTTAATGAAACTCCCGCTTTAATTCCTGTATCAGAATTTACAGTATATCCTGTTGATGAAATGAACGCAGATTAAAACAGGAAACAAACTCAAATTACTTTCAACATCTTAAATGCAACTATAGATGAGTGAAAAAGTAGAATACTGTAGAGGATTTGACACAAATTAAAGAACATAATGAAAGAAGGTATATGGGAACTAAAATGCATCTTAGCATTTGTGGACTTTAGTAGGTCATTTTGGATTATCAAAAAAAAAAAAATTAATACTATGTTACAAAATAAAAAATCTGGAAATTAAAGGCATAATGGGTTGTTCCTCCATCATTTTTGTGCTCTGGACTAATATAAGTATAGTGAAAACCTTCAAGACTGCAAGTCATTAGATGAAAACACTGTATATTCAGGACATACATGATAAGTCAAGCCAATACACATTATACTGTTTGATCAATCCTTTTAATTAACAACTTTAAAACTAAACTTTTGTCATCATATACTGTAAATCTGTTAAGTTACGTATAACAATTTTAAACAGCCTGACATTATCTGTGCTTAGCTGTTGGACACTTTTGGTAAAGTCCACAGACTGTATGAGCATAAAAGTAATCAGCCTGCTAAGCACTCTATACATCTGTCACAACATTAAAAATGTAAAATATTTTCCATTACAATAAACAGGAAAAAAATGCTCTGCCATAATATATGCCCCATAATGCTCTACTATAACGGTAACTTGCACTATAACTTAGGACTTCGTACCTAGTAAAGGGATGCTTTTGATTTCTTTCTTTTTTCATGTACTGTATATGAATCAGTAAATAAATTACATGTAAAAATCCAGGGGAACAAGCTGATATCCTTAATTAACATGAGCAAAATAAGAGCAACTCACAGGGAAACCATATAGAAACCACACAAACTCTACACAAAAACAGTGAGCTGGCAAGATGATCAAAATCTGAACCCAACCAATAACAGCTGCGAGGCAGCTGGATCAACCACTATGCTGTTTAGTCTTTAAAACAAATGTATGAAACACCAGTAGTTAATTTAACCCTTTAAGGATGTCTTTGACATGTAAAAGTTAATTTACATTACATATTTTGCAAAGTACGAATAGCAAAGCTAAATGGCAACTTGATCATCATTTCTAGTCTTATTGATTGACCACAAAGAAAAGGTTCAGTTTTTCTCAGCAGCACATACAACACAGAAACAGACGGTTATGAAAAGCATTTCTACAGATTACAAAATTATTAATCTTAGTTGTTATACTTTTAATATTAATTAAGACAGTCTCTCTATTTAAAGGCATGTTTAAATTTTTTACCTATAATATCTGTTATTTGAAGAATCTTTAATAGAACATTTAGAAGATGTTTATATAATTAAATACAAGTTTTAAGACATACATGAAGACAAAAAGCAAGTAAAATCAGCACTGAAACAGTTACATCACAAAACCAAATCAGTATTAATGCTTAAATCATAAATATATATGAAACAGCTAACTTGGGAGAAACAAGAGTAGAAAAGGAAGAACACTCGTAAAAGCCAGGCCATGAAAGTATATGATGTAATTTCAAAATGCATTGTATTGTGCATAGCTAACTTCATATCCTACTTGCATTCCAGAATAAGGTAGTAACAATAAACTAAACAATTAATAAAATGCTCTCAAATGTCCTAAAGAACTAATGAAATGCTAATGCATTTTAATGAATCTCGGAACACAGTTAAAAGCAGCCTAAAACAGGATAAAAGGCATTTAAAACAAAAAAATAGATAAGGTAAAATGTGCAGAGATGGGCATTTATTTAACTAAAGTATATGAATACAAGGTAAAACTTTTTTTCGGTTCGGGAAAAAACATTAATTACCTCACAGGGTTACTGGTCAAAGATACACGTAAAGATTCTAAGCAACCAAGGAGTCTTTCTTCTGTTATACTTGACTTTAACTCGCAGATGAATTCTTGTGGGGAAATCTGATGGCTACTCTTCAGGCCACTCTATAAAAAAAAACAATAATAATAATTATAATAATAATAATAATAATAATAATAAAACACACACTAAGAGACATTGCCTAATGAGTATCTGGCTTATAACTTAAACAGATCATCCACTGCTGTTGCTGTTACAAACAGACTGTTTGCCCCTACTGTTGCTGAGGGAAAAATAATAATAAGCAAAAACTGAGAAACTCAAACTAAAACAAATAAAAAAGATATATAAAATGCTACAAGCAACTGAAAAAAGCTCCATCTAGCAGTTTTTCAAATCAAGAAGTAGTTTTAAGAGAAATTTCTAAAAAATAATTTAAAAATATAATACATAAAAAGGGAACTCCACTAAAGTAACTATACTTTTAGCAAAATTTGCACATAAAACAATTTTGATTTAATATATTTATTTAAAGATGTTTGAACTGGAAATTTCCTCTTTTTAAATTCCTCTGTTACATTATGCAATGCGTATGCCAATTTATTAGATACACCTGTTTTCTCCAAAAAAAGACAACTCGATTAATTATAAAATCTTGAAAGGGGCCTAATCAAATCTTAAAATAAAAAAGGTACCAATTGAAAGGTGTTTATGTGTGGGGCAATTCAGAAGCAGAACTAGCAGTACTAAATATTTAGGTAAATGTCAGAGCCACCAGCAGAAATATACTATGAACAGCTTCTACTGGATCTACTGGTGTAACAGGTGTAGATTGGATTTGTGGATTAAAAGTAGCTACCTGTATGTACATTTGCCGTTTGAATAATTCAAATTAAATTGATATTTGGTTATGCTTTCCCTTAAGTCTTTGTGACAATGAATGAATCCATATAAAATTAGGCACTTTTAAGTTTAGAATCTAACTCAAGTTACATTCTCTAATCACGTCCTTAAACAGTCTGTTTATATTCTTGGGTCCATAGTTTCTGCTCTGCAACCTTTTTATTTTCAAGTTCAGGCTGCTCTGAGGAGACCATTTACTTTTTGGTTCCTCTTTTTATGCATGACCGAGTGCAGGTTGACCAAAGTCTCTTTAATTATTTACCTTCATACAAATCTACCGTATATTATATTGAAAAGGAAATTTCACATACTTCCCTCACCCTGACTAATAAAATCAAGGTAGAAAATGAAGAAGCATGCACTTTGATCTATAGTTCGAGTACTGTCTGTTGAAGAAGGTATGGCAGAACCTAGTTTCATGGGGCCAGATGTGGTTCTCAAAGAAAAAAAACACATCTGGGGACACCTCGCTATGAAGTTTGTAGTAAAAAGTGGCAAAATATACCACTGAAAAAGCTCCACCCCCAATTTCCTCCAGTCTGTGCACTTTAAACATTTGGGGTTGCACTGTCCCATATCTCCTCATGTATTAGACAGATATGAAAAACTTATGGAAAGACAGGAGAGAGAGAGAAAACAAACTTAACCAAAGACTTGAAAATGTGAGAAAATAGACAGCTAAAATTGCTGTTATCAATTCTGGTGTTCAGCAGCACAAAGTAACCTAAGGTTAAAATCTGTATATTATAATGAGTCAGGTGACAGAAGAGAGACAGACAGACAGACAAACACAGACCACTGCAGGTACTTGGCTTCACATGTTTGAGAAGTGCTTATGTCTACAATAACATCCTTCTGTTATATAAAATACTGCATCAATATATTGTATAACAACAAAATACACTGTTAAGATATGCAAGCATTGTAGCCTATGCATATGCTACCTATTAAAATATTTCAACCATATTCTGGCACAACAGGTTTACATTTCCAATTAGACTGTGATGTTAACTTATTGTACTTTAGTTATGGTTTTAGAGGTTCAGTTAGAAGATTTGATGCCTCATCCATGGTTTGGAGTAATATACCCTTCTTATGCCATTTCCCTTCATAACTTTCATAAACTAAATATACTGAAGGAAAATCTAAAAAATAATCTGATGTGGCTGGCATATGACTATATCAAAACATGTGTGGTGTACTCTTTGCATTATTTGGCAGGAACTATACGAGGGGGGACCCAAAAATAACCGGAAATAAATAAATAACCTAACAACAACAAAATTCCGGTTATTTTTGGGTCCCCCCCTCGTATATAGGGTCATTCCATGTCAAATCAACCAATTTTCCAGAAATCCTGTGCACTTCGGTCTCAAAAAATACCAGGTGTACCCATGTTATCCAGGAGACACCTTTTAAAATTATTTTGATGTAAGATCAATACTTTCCAAGATAATTTTCTGAGGGGAGTGGGGTGTCAGATTTGACACAGCTTTATTTTTTCATCAGTTTCACAAGACCATATCTCAAAAACTAAACCACCTAGTAGGGTCGTATTATGCATACTGCTACCTTTACAGGTACAGTACATAACAAAATCAAAATGTTTGGTCCAGAAGCCACCAATTGGTAAAATTTTAAAGACATTCAAAAATGGAAAAAATATTTTGCAACTTGGCCATGTTTAGGCTTTCATAAAGCATACTTCTAGCTCATACAGCCTGCTGAACTTTTTTCCATGTTTAGCTATCTACACGTGGCTTTTCAAAAGGTTATAAACAAATAAGAAACTATATCAGGGTTTGACCAGAAGACATCTCAAATGTGAAACAAATTATTTTAGGCCTAATTTTCAGACCAGCTTAATGCACTGTGGTAATGTGAGACATTCTGAAAATTATATCTCCTGTATCCTACATAGTCCCTTCTTTCTCAAAAAACAAGTCCTACTTTTCTTGTGTGAATCTTTCATTTTAATTTTCCATTCTAAACATGGGTTAAATTCACAATTTGCCAGTGATGATAATATTCAAGTTCTTCATTAATACCTTGGGTATAGGATTAATGGAAAAAAATAAATCACCAAAGGCACATTAAGCACAACACATAAACAACAGCTGCTCGATTTATCATTAAACTAGGGGGCTCCGCCCCCTGCTCGCTTCGCTCGCCAACCACTGGTGTTGGGAAATTACAAAGAGCATGATGTATGAATGAGATATAGCATAGTGTGAAGGTGTAGATGACGCAGATAGGAAGCAAACAATAAAGTGTTTGGCACAGTGTAAAGGTTTATTGGAAAATTTCTTTGTAAACAACATTAGTAGTAAAGATGGTGTCTTGTCCTTGAATGAGTTTTCCTTGGCATGGAGCATTTATGACCTTAACTTTAACATCAGATGAACGTCAATGCCAATGAATTTTCATGAAAAGTGGACTTATTATTGAACGCGTTGTCAGCTAACTGGCGCAATCGTTAGTGTGGTCGTGGGTCTGAATCGTCCTTTTTGTGTACGTTTCGCGTGCTATGTCCGTAGTCTGTCCCGTTTCGTGTCCAATGGGCTTTGTGTGGCGCTCGCGGCTTGTTTTTTTTTTTGTGTGCTGGGGGCTTGTTGCCTGAGTTTTTATTTCTGTTAGTGGAGGGGGTGTTTGTGTGTTGTGGGGCTGAATCGTCCTTTTTGTGTGCAAACCGTTTCGTGTGCTATGTGTGCCTGCGTGTGACTCCTTTGTTTTTGGTGTTCTAGGGGCGCGTGGCCTCATTTCTTATTTCAGTTACTGGAGGGGGGCTTTGGGTGTCGTGGGTCTCAATCCTCTTCTTTGTGTGTGTCCCGTTTCGTGTGCAATGGCTTCGTGCGTTTACGTTGCATTCCATCCGGCCGGTTTCCGTTGCTTGGAGGAGGGGGGGAGGGGGGTTTGTGGGGCGCCTGCGCAGTACGTCTTTTGTGGCCACGGCCCATGGCCGGATGTCCCTGCGTCCATCCGGTTTAGCATTCTCAGTTAGTAATATGGATACAAACATGTTATAATGAAATCTTAACATCTTGGTATTGCTGCAGCAGGAACGCAACCCATTTGATTTCAGTTTCAATCGAAGTGCAGAGTGCAGGGCATCTTTGTCTTTGAGATCAAGATGGCACTGCCTCCTACTGACCATTGTAGGTGCATTAAACAGTGCAATGACACACTGTAATGGCACCCAACAAATATTGTCTCTAAGTGGCCAATGAAAAGACTGTGCAGGATAGATTGGATGCATGAAATACATCAGGAGGTCTGATTCTACTTCATTCTTCTCAATAAACACACCAATTCAACATTTTTCATCATACATGCACCCAGTATAGCCTCTAATAGGACACTGGTCTAATGTGAGAGATGTATCTGATTCATCAGGAATGTGATCGCGAGAGGGCAGGATCTCAGCTGCTGCTTCGATTGTGAATATTCAGACAGTCGATTGACTGTCTTCACCAGACACCTGGCTGACTTTGAGATTGCCATCTTCTTTAGGGATGTATCATGTGGTATTCGCGAGTACCAGATAATCTTTTGGCCATGGAGAACTGCATTCTCTGTTCAGTAACATGAGACAGGACATCGCAATTTAATATGAAAAAGTTTGATATTTTTGATAACTTATTGATTGAAAACTCAATGATTACCTTTATGTCACATGTCACATTCAGCCTATGTTTAGGAGGGAAAATAAACATGAAAGATTTGCACAAGCAAGGTTTATGTTTTAAGAAAGAAGTGACAATGTAGAATAAACAAAAAATATTAAAAAAATGATCTATATATTCACACATGAAATTAGGGTGCTCTGAAAATTAAATCCAAAATGATTTGAGAGGTCTGCTGTTCACACCTTCATACAATTACTTTTCTGTTTATTGCTTTTTCAGAAAATCTATATAGTTATCTGAATAAGGAACAAAAATCAAAAGTATGTGTTAGTTACAAATATGCATTTCTGAGGCATAAAAATAGCTAAGCCAAAAACCTAAATTTCAGTCTGGTCAAATACAAGGGGCTTCTTTGACCATGCAGGGTCATCTGCACCAAATGTTTAATTTCAACACAAACTATACCAATTAATGTACCAGCGTGAAAAGCCTGAGCCTGCTCAGTGGTTTAGATCTTTAACTATGGACTCAACTACCATAATAATTTGCACAAAGAAATACTTCAACTAAATTACTAATAATTACCTTTTTCCTAAAATAATATGAAACACCACCACAGTTTTCATTTCTGGTAGCCATATCTCTGAATCAAATAATTGGCCAGCATTCAATTGAGAGGAGAAAATAGTATATACTACTTATTCTATAAAACAAATCATTGGCAACCCTATTCCAGTGAATAACATGACTTCATCATTAATTTGTAATGTTTATAACACTAGAATCCCTAAAGCTTGCCATTTTTTTCATTGTCCGTGACCTCCATATACAGTAATCCCTCGCTACTTCGCGGTTCACTTTTCGCGGATTCACGACTTCGCGGATTTTTAAATACAAGTGATTGCCCGCCTATCGCGGAAGTTATGTTCCAGACCCATCAGCAACAGGAGAAAATCCGTGATATAGAAAGACCATATAAATAAACATTTTTTTAGTTTAAGCCTTAAAATACCCATCCCACATGCTTTAAACACATGTAAACTTATAAAACACACTTTGTTAACACATATGATATGTGGATGTCGGGCTAAGGATATGAGTAACATCTCACTATTATAAAACATTTTAACTTCACGCAAGACAAGACAGTGAGACAGGAAAATTGGTGATGTACACCTAAAAGCCTGATTGTACAGGCTTTTAAATTATTGACACGCAGAGCGACAAGCAGCACAAACCCAGCACAAAGTCCACTTCTCCTTAGCGTTCATTCAGCTCCCCACCCCCTTGACAATGCGAAGTGGCAGGAGCCTACTGCGCTTCCGGGGAGGGGGGGTTTGAGCGAAGGTGCGTTCAGCTCTCACACACCCACACACACACACACACACACACACACACTCCTCGAGCAGAGCGACAAGCAGGCATTTTGGCAGAAGCAGCACAAAGTCCATTTCTGCTCAGCGTGAGTTCAGCTGCCCCCCTTCACAAAGCGAGTGCGGACACATTGACGTCTGATCGCTGCGTGCAGGCAGTGTGCAGTGTTGGTCTGAGGTGTTTAAGAATGTAGAAAGTGTTTAAGAGCATAGGAAGTGTTTATAAGAGTGTGGGAAAGGTTAACAAGAGAGTGAGAAAGGTTTATAAGAGTGTGGGAAGGGTTTATAAAGCCTTAAAATATGTATAAATAATAAAATAAATATAGGTCGCTACTTCGCGGATTTCACCTATCGCAGGGGGGCTCTGGAACGTAACCCCCGCGATAGGTGAGGGATTACTGTATATTCCTGATGAAGGCATTGCCTTGCTGAAATCCGCGTTGAAGTGTTTATCTGGCGATGCGTTTGAAAGGAATTATATAGGTAATGAGATATCATGATTTGAAATACATATATTTCATGTGTGTTCCGTGTCTACAACAATCTGTGTAAATATAGAATGACAGAGGAAATGTGAGGCAAGAAATGCTGAACATACGGCTAAAACAGAAAATATTTTCATTAGAAATAACAGCATAATTTTGACGTGAAGTGTAGGATGTGTGAAAAACAAATATCTAAGAAACACTTTCACAAAAGGTTTAACAAAACAATTATGCTTTTATCCATGAATAACACAGAAGAAAAAGAAATTGCTCGATTGACCTGTTGCTGAAGCCCAACTATCAGTCGGTACAAAATAAGACGTTCGATTACGTGTGTGTTTGCACATTTCATTTTCAACCAGCTGTCACAGTGTTAACGCTACTCTGTCATGGATCTGCGCAGATGGCATAGTGGATATGGTACCATTCAGCAATGGCAAGTAAATAGGCTCAAATCCCACGAGTAGTGAGCTACTATTGTCATTATTATCATATAACAAAAACATTCATCTGATGCAAGTCCGTAACATCCTGTGTAAATTTATGGTACTTGTAAAAGATGTTACTTTTCCTCACACACGGACATTTATACCAACATGCCATTTCAACAATTTTTTTAATTCAATTTTATTCTTGGATTCTTGAATAAAAAATCCTTCAAATGACATGTTGATGTGAATGTCCATGTACGAGGCAAAGTAGCATCCACCATAAACACTGCTCAACGAGACACCAAGAAAAAATGATTGAGATGCATTTGTGTGTCTGCTTTTATCCCTTCAGTAATAACTTTTACAAGTACCATAAATTTACACCAGCTGTTACAGATTCAAATCAAGTGTATGTTTTTATTATGTAATAGTAACAATAATAGCAGCTCATTACTCAAAACGGTAAATGCGAGGAGGACCCAGGATCGAACCTGTAACCTCTTGATTATGATTATGAGGCAGCAGTCCTTATCTCTGCACCAGCCAAGCGGATGTGTCTACTTTGTATCAAATGATAGTTGGACTTCACTTTTTACACATTGCCAGTAATATGTAAATTGAACAATTTCTTTGTCTTCAGTTTGTCACATATGTGTGCATGGGAGGCAGCTAAAGGGCTTGAATGAGAGTAATTCCATGCCACACCAGGGGGTGGTGGAATACACGGACTCTTTGTCTCACTTCTCTGCAGACCAGTTACTGGAAATTCCACCTGGCTCTGATGATACCAATTCCGGTTCTGGACCTGTCACTTCTGGTTCCAGCCCCATTGATGACGTCACTTCTAGTCCTGACCCTGATGACACCAATTCCGGTTCTGGCCCCATTAATGACGTTATTTCCTCTGCTTGCCTTTAAAACACCCACTTTGACCATCTCTAAGCAGTTCTATTCTGGAACTCCAATCTGTACACATCAGTACAATAATTCATCCTATTTTGCAGTCAGGAAATAATATACAGATGGCTGCCCCAAACCTTTCTCTATGGCTTTTGTCGAGTTTGTGACAGGTTATATTCTTAAATAAAAGCATACATATTTTTTTATACCTTTTGTGAAAGTGTTTATTTAATATTTGGACTTCAGTCTTCACACAATGTATATTTCACGTCAACATTGTGTCAATTATTACTATAACATGAAAAAAGTTTGTTTTAGTTATGCATTCAACATTTTTTGCCTCGCATTTCCTGTCATCCTACATTTACACAGATATTGTTGACATGGAATACACATGAAATGTATGTATACCAAATAATTCTAGACACCTTGTTCCAAGATAAATAGATTTTAGCTTTGAGAATTTTGCATCTGACTTGAATTCAGCTGCCTCAGTCGGGGATGAGTGAACATGCCGCTTGCTACTTGTGCTGACTGACACATTTGCAAAACAAAGACGTTGATGAGGAGGTGCAAAGGAATTCATAGGCTTCAGGGATTCTAGTGTTAATAACAGTCGCAAAAGGTCAAGGGACTTAAATTTCATTCCAACTCTCTCCTAATACTGAACTGTCCACCTCTAACTCCTAACTATATGCGTTTAGGTCAACTGGCAGGTCTAAACTGGAATTGGGTGAGTCAATATCAATGAGTGTTCGACTGTCTTACTCCTACCCTGGAGCTACCATGAGGGTTGGTCCTTAGGCTGGTGAAGGATACTCACAAGCCTTTCAGCTAGGTGCCATATAGTTAAGAGTGTTACAAGTAGACTACAGGGTTGCCTTAATACAACCTAATTTGAATATATGCACATAGCTATTCATAGTGCTAATCCTTTTTAGCGACAATTTGGAGATGTCAACATTCAAGTAGAATTTTTTGGATTACCTTGATGGTATCTTCAGGAACAAAGGCTTGAGTAATTTTCTCAAAGATGTCAAAAATAGTCTGACAGGAATCCCTTCACCTTCAGCTGAAAATCACCCCTAAACCATCACAGACCCACCAAAGTGCTTCACAGGAGGCTACAAACAGGCAGAACTTCTTGCCAACATTTTAAGAATTATATTTAAGAGATGTTGGTAGAAAAGTGGGGTATCCTGAACAGAGCTAATGCAGATGTGGAGAAAATATGCAAACTCTCCACAGTGACTGAGTCTGGATTCAGACTTAATGTATTCAAACTGTAAAGAATAAGCACTCCACCATCATGCCATCTAATTCATATGCCAGTTTAATGAAAGCTAACCTATTGTAGTAGACAAAATGCTGCATGTCTCCTTTAGAAAAAAAAAAGAAAACTTAGATTTATACCTTCATGTTTTGCTGCAAATATGGTCTCAAAGACTGGTTGTTACTAAGTGTACAGGCTTCCAGTTGCATCCAGTAATCAATTATTCATATGTTGTCCCTTTATTAAAATAGTGCACACAGTTTAACAAAATATAACTTCTTTAAATCCTTTCGGGTACCTTATTCTAAACTATAAAAATGCTTCACAAAGCAAAATAGAAATATTACATGTCAACAACATTGATGATGGGAAAGTAATTAAATGGCTAATAACAATTCAAACAGCCACTCCTTACTTGCATCATTAAAATATTTTAGTAGGGCCAAGGGTGTTCATTCCATTTTAGTGGTGGATGGCTTTAGGCACAAATGATTCTCTATGCCTATTTGCTGAATATTTATTGCTTCACTTTCTAAGGGTTAGTCTGTACTGAGGATAAAGAACAATTGCATTTTTTTCTAAAACATTAAATGTTTTGCTCCAATCGCATTTTTCAAAGAATAATCTAGGATTCCAAGATTCACACTGGTCGCCTGCTGTATATTACAAATGAAGCATGATTCTTACTATTAACAGTGAAGATCTAACAAATTAAGGAGAAACATTGAATTCTTTCATTGAATAAACTATGAAAGGTTTTTAGTATGATTTCTATACTATGAATGATATCAACTTTAAAGAACTTTCGAGCTAATTTACTCAGATAACCACTTTTGCAATGGCAGGACATCATCATATTTCAAACGTTTTGGTGTACGTTGCAATAAACCCACAACTCAATCAAAAGCAATAATAGTATTTTTAAATATCCAAGTTTCCTTTTGTCTAGTCTCTTACATTAGTGTAGAGAGAGAGAGAGAGAGAGAGAGAGAGAGAGACTGAACACATGCTGAAAACATCAGCGAGTACGAACCGGAAGGGAACTGTCTTGTTTGTCACCTGAGTGTGTGGTCGTGAACAGATGCAAAAGTTTGGCAAACTTTTTGGTCGTAACCCGATTTGTACATAGTCCGAGACGTTCGTGACCCAAGGTTCCACTGAATGTTTCTACTTAAAAAAAAGATACCTCCCACAGATTTGTTTTCATCACAACCTACACAATTGTAAAATATACATGTACGCACACACAAAGGCACATGCAAGCATGCAAGCACACAAACGCACACTCTCTCTCTTTCTCAAACATGATCACATTTATAATACAGACCGTGTAGTTATACCACACTGCCGAGTAGAACATCGCATAAAGGGAACATTTTCCTGCAGATCATCTAATTTGGTCTACCTCATTCTCTGTATGAAATGTCCTCATACTGTACTGTATGTGGGAGAAACTGGGCAAACACTGCGCCAGAGAATGAATTTACACAGGTTCCACATCAAGCATGGCAACACAGATGTTCCTGTAGCAGCTCACTTCAACAGTCATGGAAACTGTGAGAGGGACACAGCATGAGAGAAAAGAATGGGAAGTTAAACTCATGCTAAAATTTAACACATTACAACATGGTTTGAATAGAGGTTTATGGCCAGATATGAGGAGTGTTTGCATCTCTCAGACTGACACAGACAACCAGTCTACAGGCCCATATTGTATTGAAAAACTCATCAGAAACTTCATAAGACTTTGTTGGATAGTTATCACTAGACCAGCTGCACTGAAATATACCTTAATGCAACACGGCCCTGGTCAATGAAAGAGTAATACTTGTCCTTTACAGGAAGGCAGGTGATAATTGAGTTTTTGGGTTTTTTTTTAAACTTTGTACAGTTATAACTGGACAAATAAGCAATATGATCCTAGTCTATGTCTTAACAGTTACTATCTCTCAAAACTCTGCTCAGTCTAATTTATATATTGACTTTCATCTAGTTGAATATCCTTGTTCAAATGTTTTTTTTTAGTCACAGTTCTTGAGAAAACTATTTCCAACTAAATTCGAGCTGGAAGACTGCATGGTATGCATTATTTTAATTTTGAATGATTGATCTATACTATTTATAAAAATACATAAAAACTATGTACACATTTATTTGTTTAAGACTTGTCCTTGTAATTACCATGGATAAACCCTCCTTTTTTCTCTCATTACTGTCAACATAATTTGTTTACATTCACCTCTGTTAGTCATTGAGGAGCTAATAAGTAATTAGTTTTGTTTTCTGGGCTTTCTGCCTAAAATATAGCCACATTTTTTGGATATTTTGGAAATTTTTAAGTGAAGTTTGTCAGATTCTTAATTTATTTAGAAAGCTTTCAACTATTTCTGTGTTTCATTACGAAGTGTGAAAATGTGATACTTCAGTTCACTACTTAAATTGTTGTTTACATTTTACTAGAAGTGTGCATATGAGAGATCAGATGAATACTTATGGATATAGTCTTGTCTCTAATGACTGCTAGAACAAAGGTAATTGCATTTGAATTACTTTCCAGGGTCCCTAGTATTTCAGAACATAACCACATTACTGGGCAGAATGTGCTTTATAATAAGGTGTTCAGCCTAATTTAAAATTACTGAATGACCATATACTGGTATTTGATCACTGCTGTGCTGCCAGAGGGCCTGCCACTTACCAGAACATTAAAAAACAACCTGCTTGTGATAGTCTAAGGCTAACTAAAAGGCACAGTGTTCTTAACCCCTAGCATGCAGCATTAGTTACTTCCAGAGAAATTTTAGATACTATTTACTCTCTATACCGACTAAGGGTTCCAATAAGACACTGTCACAAAAGGTAAAATATTTATGCAAAGACTGTTTACTAAGTATAGGGCATAATAAACACCTGAACATTATTTCATTTTCCTTGCATCCAACATGTTCCTCTTTGTGAGTCAAAATAAAGGTATTTTCTTAGAGATCGTTTGATGACATTATTGCAAAACTTTATCCACATCTGCATAACACTGACACTGGCTGTGCAGCACCACAGAATTGCTGCATGGGGCATGTGCTGGATGGCTCAGTGCAGCTTGTGTCTGGGTTGGAGGCAGCTATGCAGTAGGAGGGAGACATGAAAGTGGCAGAGGTGGGGAGTGGTTGTGGTCTCCCTCGATCCCCCCAGGTGGCACCACCAACTCTAATGGTGCATCCCTAACAGCACACTACCCAGCGCCTAGGAGGATGACCCAATGGACAGTAAATGCTATGTACCACCCCTGCCAGTGCCTACTTGGTCCACATCCGACAGTAAAGTGGACCATTCCAAACAAACCTACATTCTGTGCCACATGCTGATGGAGGGCTTATACAGCCTTTCTGGTAAAATAATGGAGGCTAAGGATCTGTCCGGTGGGGATGCCACAACTCATCAGTTGGTGGAAGCGGGCAGTGTCCAAAAGCCTATGGGCCAGGTGCTCATTTAGACACTGTTTTTGGGGTTGGCTGGGTGGGAGGGGCATTTTACACACAAGCACCAAGGAGATGGTGGACTATTGCTTTACACCAACAGGAGGGGTAGAAGAGGGCATGGAAGAGGAACAGCTGTACTCTGGTTGCCTCTAGATAAGAGCATCTGCAGCTGAGGACTGGCTTCCACTGGCAGACTCTGATACTAGCTTTGCCGGGGTGTAGGAGTGGACAACAAAAACCAAAGATGAACCTGTGGAGGCCCTGCCAGCCACGCCCTGTGCTTCCCTGATAGTTATTCCATAACAACCTGTGGTGGTTGTTCATATAATTGATAAGGAGGGTAGTGCCCATACGGGAACCATGCTGCCCCCTGTGTACCGTCTGCCAGCAGAGGTTGCAGACCACAGTGGCTTGATCCTCTGTCAATATGCTAAGATAAGCCCAGACGGAAAACATGCGCAGCACCACCGTGGCTGTCTTGGTAATGACAACACACAGCACATGGATCTGGGTGTTTGCTGCTGGCTGCTGCTTGCCAGTGGCACTGCCTACAAAGACAGGAGAGTGCCTAGCACTGAGCTCTGTGGTGGCCTTGTACCCCACCTCACTGCTGGAGATCAAAGGGGGAATTCCTCCTCAGGGGGACCTGTTAAATATATGGAGCCCTGGCCACTGCTCATTGGCTGCACATCTGCTTGCTGCTGGCCTTCTCCAAAAGACTGACAGGTACTGCCGCAGGTGGCTTAGAGGACATGGATGGGTTAGTGGTACAATGCCCTCGCTCAACTCTACAGCCATGGCCACGACCAGCTCCCCTTCGTTCAGCCTTCAGGGAATTGGAAAGTTTTTTTGGAGGAGAAAAATATAAAATACGTAGACACACAAAGAACCAGAGGACAAATACTAGGGTTATTTTTTTTTTTTTTTTTTACCCCAAAGTGCCCAACACCAACACACATGCACGCACCTTTAACAACAAAGGACATGGACGGATCAATAACCACAAACAAAGTACAACAAATGGCCACAAACCAGCAATAAGTACAAAAAAAAAGAAACTCTGACAACAGTACTGAACACCCAAGAATCCCAAAATCCCAACAGCAATAAATCTTTAAATTTCTCTCTCTCTCACTTGTTCTTATCTCTTCCACTAAGTCCCTCAGAGTCTGCAATGTAAATGATCAGCATTATATACCCAGGGGGCAGTCCCATCCAATGTTGGGGATGTCATGCTGGCCTCAGAAAGCATTATGGGGTGCTGGGAAAAAGAAGTTCTCCTATTTCGACCGAATTATCAGTAAATAATTTGACGAACAAGGACAAATGCGAACACAACAAGTTCGCTGCGAATACCGCTTTGGCAATAAATGACAATCATTACTTCTGTGTACTAGTACCATCTTAAAAACCATTAAAATGTGTATTAACAATCCTCACTTAAATATGCATTCATATATACAAAATAGGATCTAAATGTTTATTAAATTAAAAATGCATTGTGTTATTCAGTACATGTACTTGAACTTAAACTTTGTTACCAGAGCCTCATGACTGGTTATGCATGATGTGTCTATTTCATTTTATTAGAATTTACTTTAAGACATTACTACATTTTATTTACATTAGTGCCAAGTTTCACTTTGGAGAAGACAATATATTTGAAGATGTATATGTGTGTGTGTGTATATAATATATTTAAAGATATATGATTAATCAAAACTGAGAAAACCTGTAAAACATTCAATGAGAAAAGGAACATTAAAACAAAATACCAGTAGTATACAAAATAATCTTCATGGGAGTGGGGTGGCTCAGTGATTACTACTACTACCTCACATGTCAATCATTCCAGATTTGCATCCCATTCCTGGTTATATGGCATTTACATGTTTTGTTACATGTAAATGTATTTTTCTCCGGATACTCCTCTTTTCCTCCCACATCCCCATAGAGTTGCATTTTAGGTCTATTTTTCACTAAAAATTAACCCCATGTGAGTGTGCAAGTGTGCTTTGGCTAGTTCCCAGCTTCAGCCTTCCACCCAGTGTAGCACGGATAGGCTGTTGCCCACACCCCCATGACCCTAAATTAGATTTAATAGGTTTCACAATATTACATTAATAATTACCCATGGATATTTGGAGATAGTGATAAAGTAAATAGTTGAGTAAATCATTGGATGAACAAACAAATCAATGGTAGATTTAATAAAAAAAAACAAATGAGATATTACAATGTAATTGAAGCTTAAAATAAATTATGGAAAAGAAATCCAAATTTAAATGAAGCCTAAAACAATGGCAAACACGCAAACAACCGACCTGACGTAATTGTGAACACATGAATGTCATAAAGGGTCATTACAAATCCTCCTTAAGGAATGCCATTAATGAGAAAGATATCATTTTGTTTAAAACTTAAAACTATTTTAATAAATAGTTACAATTTTAAAAGTAATGAAAATATAACATTAAAAACACTGCTCCAAAAAGATGACAGAGAGAACAATTGATACATGGAGTAAATTACTAAGCAGGATACTAGACAGTAGTGTTTTGACAAACTAGGTTAAAACCTACTTTATCTTTTTTTTTTTTAGTTAATTGAGCTGTTAGTTAAGAATCATGCTTACACGTATCATTCATTCATTTCCACCATATATCCGAACCCGGGTCACAGTGACAACAGTCGTAGCAGTGACATATAAATAAATACATAAACTTTCTTACTTGCTCTCCAATGTTTTACCAAAAAAGTTAACAAACTGTACTGTACATTAGACATGCATTTAAATTTGTTTTGTTTTTTTATATAAATAAATCTGTAAAACACATTTCATTTTTGGAAAAAAAAAAAAAAGGTCTATCCTAAGGGCATTTTACATTGTATGCTGTAGCTAATTTAAAGTTCACTTCGTGAAGGCTAGCAGTTTAAAACCTACTTTTATTGCTTAAATCTGGCTTTGATAAATATAACGCTTAAGCAGTTAAAGTTAATTTTTTAAAACTTGCACTTCCTAATTACAAGATGAAGTCGATGACTAAAGCACTGCATTCTTTGCCACTTCACCGATTACACCACTTTTATAACGTTGCTCCCATTGTCGGGTTGTAACAGAAAGGAGCCTCCAGCTTTCAGTTTGCAAGGGTATCTTGCCAACATAGCTTCAGCTATGATCTCCCTAGTATGGTTTTCAGGGAATTAGCTTGTTTGCTGACACACACATTTAATCTCCTATTCATCAATGAAATTAAGAGTCACACTTAAATATGGCTCGCAAGTGTACCTTGACCACATATCGGTTGACAACGCAAAATTTTTAAGTTTAGCAATCAGGTCGATAAGGGTACGTCTGACTTGAATGTGTATATTAGGCAGTGCTTCTCTTGCAAAGTAATTATGACTGTGCAATTCTCATCACGGGTGAAGAGTTTTGATTAGACTTTTAAATCCAACTTTTTCCACTGTTGAGACAGGAAATATATCTTTTGCTATGTAGTAAGCAACTGCCTGGGTGACACCGCGCCACTTTGCACTTTTCTTTTCATAAGTTGAGTCGTGGGTAAATGAAGCTTGCAATGTCATCTGAATTGGTTTAGGTGTTTCAGTGGCAAATGCTTTGTAACTGCAGTAATAGAACTGAGTTTAACAGCCTCTTCATACTGAATTTTGTGCCGCTGTTTTAAGTGATGAAAAAGATTGTTAGTGCTCCCACTTTTTGACACTACCTTTTTTCGGCATTCCCTACATATTATGTGATTCTGTTGCTCATCTGACCTGTGAAATCCAAATCACCTCCAAATAACGGATCCATTGTTTTTGTTTTTACATACTAAGTCATCTTCAGTTATAACTTGTGTGTAATGCCCTTTGTTGCAAGACAGTTGTTTGCACGGACGCAAGAGTGAGTGGGGATGGGTGTGGGGGCTGCTAGCAGAGCACGGTAGTAAAGCCTGG